>NC_046375.1:21879143-21964143 GCF_011125445.2 Fundulus heteroclitus
TGACTTGATAGCATCATAAAAATGGAGCTGACCTTAGGGCTGGACGATGATTCAATAACAATATATATCGACAATAGAAAAAACGGCTCATTAAAAAGTTCAATAGAATAACAGCTTTGCTTCTCTTTGCATTCTAGCCAATCATGTAGGTCAATATTACAGTCATTACATCCTCCCAACCAATCACAAACCCAGACCAAGGAACGCTCAGTCACCAAGCCCCGCCCCCTTCAAAGAGTTCAGAGAGTACGCGTGGCCATTGCTGGAGCAGAAAAAGCACTTAGTGTGCCATTGCTGCTCTTAAAATATATGTTTTGAGTTTGTTGATAATTATTGATATTGATCAATATGATTTGTATTTTTTCGTCCACCCCTAACAGACCTTTCATGAAATTGCCGCCTCTGGTGTGCCACAGAATTCAAGTGAACCTCTTTTGAATGAAAAATTTGATTAAACACGTAAAAAGAAAGGGAGGAAATTTTGCACGTGGTGCATTTAACCCTGATGTGATGTGGCCAGAGTCATGTGCGAGTAGAAGCTTTGTCTGAGTGATTTATTTTCTTGATTGAACACTGACAAATAGCAAAACCAATGGAAAAGCTGACCGTGACATTTTCTATAACTGTCAGTGATCAAAGCGATTCAAGGTGCCAGATATGGGTTTGCGTCTCCATCTGCGAAGATGATGCCCGAGCATCCTCAGCGTACTGGATTGTACTCTGCTCTCAGACTCTTTTTACAACTCAGCTAGCTGTGTAGCTCTACGTTTTATGAATTTTTTTGGCAAAACATTCACTATTTTCGTCTTCTCCCCTAACCTTGATACATTTAAATATGGCAGTCAGGCCAAAAATCTCCACTTATTTTAAGTAAATGGAGCAGAAAGGCTTGGCAAAAGCCATAGGGTATGACAGCAGACAAACTACTGCAGCAGACAACAATTGACTTAAGAAGGAAATAAATTACACATTCCTCAACCTGATATTTGCTTCTCCTCCCCCCAGGCATCATCTCGGTAAACAGCCGCAGGACCCCTTTCACAGCCAGTGGGGAAAACGAGATCTTGGACTTGGAAGGGGACCTTTTCTTGGGAGGTCTGCCTGACAGCCGGGTGGGTTTGGTGCTCCCCACCGAGCTCTGGACCGCCATGCTCGACTACGGCTACGTGGGCTGCATCCGGGACCTGTTCATTGACGGGCGCAGCAAGGACATCCGGCAGATAGCCCAGTCGCAGAACGCAACGGGCATCAAGTCGTCGTGCAACAAGATGACGGGGAAGCAGTGCGACAGCAGCCCCTGCAAGAACAGCGGGGTGTGCAAGGAGGGATGGAACCGCTTTATCTGCGACTGCACTGGGACGGGCTTCTGGGACAGTACCTGTGAGAGAGGTCAGTTCTCCCTTAACTTGTTCTTTAGGACCTCCTTGGTTTCTTTCTATCTTATTCAAGATTAACGTTAGAAATCTTCCTGTTTTCACCAGGGGGTTTAATGATTTCTCACTTGAGGAAACTGAAAGAGGATACATCAGCTTTTATTAGCATGTTTAAAGCTGCTTTGGGTTGTTCTTCGAGGTGCATCCATCAGAGATTTGCAGCCAGTTTTTGTTTTCTGGCTTTTATCCACCGGGATTGGTTATAGCGCCCCCCAAGATCCAGGAACTACAATTAACAACATTTAAAATATCATTTTCTAGCTTTTCTACAGTTAGTGGTTATTATCAGAATAAGAGGCGAAGCCAAATTCTGCACGTGAGAGAGGCGTTTTGCCCATTTTAAACAAAGATAAAATGGTTATATTTTACATATCAACTGTCCAGAGCATCTCATGTTAGCAATTTGCACCTTTAGCATTCTGTAGTCCCTAAAACATTGCATTGTAGAACACCACATGAGAACAAAGCTCTGTCCAAATGATGTATTGAGAACAAGCTGCGAGGGCTCCCAACCCACAGCTGCAGGGAGAGAATGACGTCATTCTCTGGGAGAGAGAGCACATTTATCGGTTCTTGCAGATTTTGTACAGGCCTTTACTCTGGTTGGCTGCTCCTAACAGATTCCGTCTGGCCGTATGCGTTTCACTTGGCGGAGTCATTGTCATGGGCCACAGGCTATCTCGGTCTTGATTGTGAATATCCGTCTAATACTAATGTGGCGGTGGTTTAAAGGTTTGCTAAAACGCCTTCATGTGTTTGAGGCGACATAATTGAGATCTGTGTTATTTTGAGATGGCGAGAATCATCCTTTGTCTCTGATTGGCTCAGACAGGCCCCCCTCCCTTCTGTGTCTTTAAAGTGAAGTCGCAAAGGGAGTTATCTACTGGCGATAAGATGCGACTGTTCATGAGCGTTGTAACGCAGCCCTGCTTCAAAAACTGTCTGACCTTTCCCTATAATGGAGTTTCTTTTTTTAAATGTAGGATTTTAAAGTTTTAAATGTGCTCCACACACATAGAGCAAATGTGTACTCATTGGCCGCTTTTATTAGGCGCGCCTTGCTTGAAGAAAGCCATTCCTAATTTCAACCCAGTTCTCATACACCACATGAGGAAAACGTTCTGCCCGGGTGAAGTGTTGAGCAAAAGCAGCGAGAGCTCCCAGACTGGGGAACAAGACAAAAAAAAAAGATGTCTTTTTTTTTCTCTTACAGTCTTGCAAGAGAGAAGAAATGTCTCCGTTCTTGCAGAGTATATGCACAGGCCTAACAACGGCACCTTTCCTGACACACGTTCAACCTCGCTGTTATCTGCCGAGGTCCGCTCCGGGTCAATTCACTGAATCAACAATTCAATGATACGTCCCAAAGGTGGCCACCAATTGGCATCCTGCAGCAGACGGCTTTTGTTCAGGCTTTAAAAAGACAGCTACAAAGAAACCGATGCTAGAAAAGTATGAATCTGTAAACGAGCAAAATCCCTAGCACCTTCCAATTTATAGTTCTTAGTTGTACGAGACTCTTACAGTGCTAACAGTGTTTTATTTATTTTTTTATTTTTTTTTAGAATTGAATAATAAAAAAAAAATAAGTATGGGAAATGCTTGCTTTTACTTTTGTTCTTTCTTCTAAAAATATATATAATTATATTTAATATAATGTAGTGGTTGATTCTTGTTCAACTGATTCGCTTTATCCTTGGTTTTTAGCACGTCGCGCATTGATTAAAATATTTTTCTCAATATTGTAGTTTTCAACTTACTGAATGAACACACATTCATTTACAAATCAAAGGAAACGTTATTTCTCTACTTTTTTTAACTCTAGAAATTTTTATTTTGGTCAAATTTAATTGTGGGTTCTTAAACTGTGTCTAGGAATATTCCGAAAAAATAATATTAAATGAAACTTGAGAAAAATTACATGAAATAGAGATACATAAGTTCAGAAACTGTTTTAAAGAATCTGCATTTAGTGTAGGGCAGAGTTTTAAAATACAGCAGATCTACTGTATGTGAGTTCAGATGTCAAAACAGCTGTCAGATTGCCTCATTTCATAATTATACAAATGTCAATATTTTGGATTGAAATGTCCAGAATTTTACAAAAAACAGCAAAAAAATCTAGAAGGTTTTGTCTGGAAAATGACAGTTTAAAGGACAAATATGTATAAACCCTGTATTTCTTATACATATTCTGTAATGCTATATTGAAAATAACAAATGTGACATCTTCTCACACCAAAGCAGGATTCTGTTCATTGATTGAAAAAAGTTCAAGATGAAAATCAGCCATATCAGATTCAACCAGCTGATTTTCTTGCCGCATCTCTACAGTGTGTGTGCAAAACCAAACGTGCATTATATATGTTGCAAAATAACATTTCATGAATTTAAACGTCTTTCCTCGTCCTCAAATCTGGTGCAGAGTTGACGAAGATGCATCTGCGGTCTACTAGCAACGGCTTTTCTACCAAAGTGGAAAAAGTTCTGTTTTAGCAAAAAGCCAGATAAGTGACTCAGGGTGCTTCCCTTCGCAGTGTTTATGGACGCCGCGCAGAACGATTTAATAGGATTTCACTTTTCTGTGCCAAGTTGTTTGTTGTCACTTGTTACGCTTGTGCGGAGAAATTGAACTTCCTGCTGGTGAAATGGGCTCTTCTTGTCTCAGTTTTTTTAAGAGATTGGCTGCATAAAAATTTTATGAAGCAGAGGAGACGGGGACACTCCAGGCAGTGGGAGAGTGTGTTATCAGGGTATTGTTCAGATCGTCCTGGCTTTTTCACGATTTTACAGAGATTTGCACGCTTCAGCAGAAGTCTCGGAGCACTCTCAGAAGAGCCCGAGGCCTGTAAAGAATCTCGCTTGTATGGCGAATAATGAGCATCTGGAGAGCAGACTGTTGATGCAAGCAGTGGCATTAGGTGGAGAGAGGATAATTTGTCATTAACAGAGTCAGTGGAGGATATCAACATGTACGACCTGGAACACTGCATTTCATGCACACGCGGCATAGGACGGACCTGCGTCTTCTCTTGCATTCTTCTAAGAAACCTGACGGAAAGACAGGTAGGACAAAACGGCTGATTAGAGCGACAGCTTGGAACTCCAGGGATTGTTGAGACACGGCCTACTTGACCTATATTTTCATGACGACTACAGCGTGTAGAGAACGTGGTTTCAACAACAGCTTCCCCTGTCAGGTGAAATCAACCTTCGCTCAGCTTGCTTTATTTTCTTGTTTTCTCTCTGATATTTTAGATCCAGAGAAACGGCTGGAGGAGGCAGTGATATACTGGCTCTGATGCACAACACACACAAAAAAGGGCACCGGTGTGCCTTGTCTCCTCCGCCCCACAAGAAGAAAAACATTAAGTTTTATGCCCCGACCACTCCACACCCTCACATTATTCTTCTGTTGTCCCATTCCGCTTCCTCCCACACATCGGTCTCTGAATGGTCATATATCTGTTTCCAATGAGCGCTGCCGCTGCCGGGGGACGACCCAGAGGACGGCAAGTCTGCCGTCAACTTCTGGAGCGGGCGAACAAAAGCTTCGGCGTGTTCAGAGGCCAACTTCTACTTTCCTGTTGGACTTAACGTACAATGAAAAGTACACTTATTATAGATATTTCAGATTTTTTTTTTCACATTAGTGAAATACAATGCACTTCTAAATTGTGCAGCAACGAAGGGATATTAAACGCTGAGACTACCAACACTTCAAAGTATCTACAGAGGGGCTCAGGTTCACTCTGTTCGGATCATTCTCACGCCCCAATCAAACATACTTAATGCAGGTTCTTGGCACTGTTTATTAATCAGGATTAAACACAGGAAATATGAATTTATGTGGGTAAATAATTAATTGCTATTACCAGATCAAACCAAACAGCACCAACTCATAATTACGGACATTTGCACAGAAAACCCAGACTCTCTAAGATGCAGGTGAAAGGTGGGTTTGGATAAATATTTGTCTAAGGTCAATGAGATTTCAAAAAAACAGCGGATCTGAGGCAGAGCATGCCGTAAGAACAAGATCTCTGTGGGGTTTAAGAAGTCTAAAGGGAAAATGTACAAGAATGACACAGCGCTAATTCAGAATGACACTCGAAAGGTAGCAAAGAACATCAGGGAAATATCAGACGCATTAGTAGAACTTTAATCCGACAATTATCAATTTATTGCAAGATTCTGCTTGCTTTAATCACTGAGTCAGCTGCCGAGGTAGTCAATGAGTCAGATCAATCCACAAGTTGCCTGGAAATTTTCACCAAAAGTTCTTACTTTTTCTCAACAAAAGAAGAGAAACAAAAATCAGCACTGAGTTCAACTTAAACCCTGTTATATTTTGCACCTCTGCTATTAGGACTTGACGCTACGTGGAAACTTCCTGTTTTATTTCATTTTTAAGGCTGAAATGAAATTAAATAAAAACAAATTTGTTGTTTTAACTTTCCCAAAGAGCCAGACAACCCACAATAAGAGAATACATATTTCAGAACCGTGTAAACCAAAAGGTAATTCTAAATATTTTTTTCCTATGTAGACAGGTTGTTCATTGTAGGTTTCAGCCGATATCAGCTGTGATCTCCCTTCCTGTGTGGCAGCAGGCGTAAACAGGCGACATGCTTCTGTAGAAAATAGTTTTTTTTAGAAACATCTTAAACGCTTTGACCTCTGTTTATCGAACATTGCTTTTAAACTGGCACTGAAATTAGCCGTCTTTGACTCTTGTCTGCACACTAAGTGCTTTTCCGCTCCAGAAACTGTCACGGGCAGTTCGACCTGTTAGCATTTATTAATAGGGCTTTCAATGATAAAAAAAAAAAAAGAAAAGAAAGATTGATGTTCAGGTGTGTGACCCGCTGATCAATCAGAGCAGATCAAGCATAAAATCATCAGCCAACTTCTCTGTGGATCTTCAGTTGGGATAATGGTTGGCATACATAAAATGTTAACCAATATGCCATTAATTCCACTTTACGACTTCTCTTGCAGACTTCCCCTTCAAATGCTATGATAATACTGCATCTTGTAATAGCTGTGGACATATAACACCAACTTGTATTCTTTTTTAAGTCATTTTCTATTTTGCCACGTATGCTAGCATATAAAAAGCAGGGGTTACACAGTTCTAAATGTAAAGATGTGAAGGGGATTTTTGCCACATCAGGGCCCAAAATTTCCTTGAAGTATGCCCGTCGCTTTGGATTTGGTCCCTCTCTCACTGCTGTGCATGCGTAAGGATCAAAGCTGGGGAATTCAGTGTTCTGTTCCATCAAGATCGGGTACATTACTTTTGCTCAGAAATTACCATCACATTTTAATGGATCACGCGACCATTTGGGAATTGAATTTCATGCTCTATACAGGACCCAAAGGGGTGAGATTGGTCAGGTTAACCAAAGTTATGTCACTTGATCTTCCAAGCAGTCATTATGTGTAGCGAGTTAAATATCCAGATAGGGAGGTCAGGTTAGGCAATGCTATTATTGGGTCATTGATGCCATATATGAGTTATGACTGCATTTGATTTGTTGCAAATTTGCTGTATACATGGCGTATAAAAACTATTGAACTCACACAGCAAAATGTTTTCAATGGCTAATAGAGCTGAGGTAGTCGGGTATATCTGTTGATCAAATTGTGAATGCGATGGTGTCAATTGCCTAGTAAAGCAATATGGGAGATTTTTTCCTGTGTTTCTTCCTACTTCCTACTTTTACTTAGCAAAAGACCTCTTTGTGATTCCTATACAGACTCATAAATGTTGTCCAAATAAAACTGAGTTGAATCAATGTCCTTCTGACCCTTACCAGAAATAATAATAATAATAATAATAATAATAATAATAATAATAATAATAATAATGGCTGCTAAGGTCTTCTTTTCTTACCTTCCTTTTGCTGATCTTGGAGGATCAGCAGTCATTAAAAGTGTCCTGCATGGTCTGCCCGGTGGTCAGGTCTCAACAGAATGAACTTCCATCTGTTTGCACAGATGTACCACAGCTCGATACCAACACCGTATCCCTTAGCTCCCCTCATTCTCACCCGCAGTAGAGAGAGAGGCCATCGAGTAGGTGGATGAGTTTCGTCTTAGACTGCAAGTGTCAGCGATCCATTTTCTTCAGGCAGCACCCAAAGCCTGCGACCACAAGCAAAGTGTTAAAGTAGATCAGTAAACTGAGAGCTTTATTTGCCGCTACCACAGTGGAGCCTCTCATAGGTCACCGGCCCTACTTTCTGACACTAACATCGGATAGAAAATCTTCGAGTGAAGCTTAAATTATGCCCCGCTTCTTGGATCATCTGGCGTCGTAATGACGCTCACAAGCAATCTTTATGTGTGAGGTACAGGGGCGGACTGCGGTGGAAATTCAGTCTGGATCCCCGGTTTAGAGAGGCCTTTCATCTGATCGCACGACGGATGCCAGTGAAACCACAATTTTGACATGAATGCTTTATTTGCAGTATAAAAACGTTTTTTCAACAGTTAAAACTATGTGTGTACACTCTTAATGATAGAAATAAAAATTATTTTCAGTTTATAAAAAAATTACTAAACAAGCAGCTTATCATACAAACCAAAGCAAATGTTAAGGAACAAAAACTACGGCTATATCCTGAAATAAAGGCTAGACCTGAAATGAATCAGCCTTTGCAGCCTATTAGCTATAGGGTGTGAAAAAGTCTTGATATAGACTGCAATCTTCAGATCTCAAGAGGTTTAATATAATTAATTGTAAAAACCTATTACCAACCCAACCCTGCACCTGTAGCTGGCATTGTTTTTTGTTAGTTCCTGCTCCTTCTCCTCCTCCATCACCTTCTCATCCTCTTTCTCCTCCTCCTCACTCCTATGACTGGCATTATTCATGTCATGTCTGGGAAGGGCCATGTAGGGAGGGTTTGCTAACCTCCTGTGGCCATGCTGCTCGGTCCGGTATTGTTACTGGCCTGGCTGACTGGAATCACGCTGACCTTGGCCCCCCCCAGTAAAGGACTGTGGTCCCGCTGTTGAAAAAAAGCAGTAAAGCATTTCATTGTTGGTTAATTTTGTGCACAGGCTCATCCTGCACACATATGTTCTCTACTCCACTCATTTCTTTCTCCTATCTTTCCAGAATCTTTGCTACTATAACTTGCTCCGGTTTCTTTTTTGCTTTTGCTTTTTGCAAATTAGGAGGGGCCGTTTGTATTTCCGCTTAATGCAAAATATCCCATTGACTCAGTTTGACTTTGTACTGTGCCACCTGAGGCCACGAGGGCGGCTGCGTTTCATTGTGGGGTAGGCCAAGAGAAAACAAACATTTGGACCACTGGCCAGTTCAGCATGAAACAGACCATCCAGACGGGAATCCTCCAAGCCTCCCCCTCCCTGGTGAAGTAACACACAACTCAACACCAGATATGCAAACGGATAACCATTTGCGTGTTAGCCAGCTTTTAGAATGGCTAAACATGGAGTTGACTTAAAGAATATGAATTGTCAATCCTAATCTTCCCAGCTGATAAAATTGTACCCTTTGGTATGACACGAGCCTTTTCGTTTGAGGTGTTGCATGGGAAACAGTATGTGGTATTTTTCTTTCTTCTCAAAAGGATTGTGCACTTTGGAGTGACTTGAAATCTTTCAGTCATGCTGGTAAAACATCTCTTTCTCGTTCTCTTTCTGCTCCGGGCTTTTCAGCAGACCCTGGAGCTCCCCGGTGACAATATCAAGCAACCACTGAGATGTATTCACACGTGGCACAGGCTCTTGATCTCACTCTTGCCATATAGCACATTTGTAGCTGAGAGCTACACTTGCGCTTGTCTGATGAGAGAAAGGGTGAAATGATGAGATCAATGCTCTCCCCGTGGCCGTAACAAAGGTTATGAATTTACATTACAATGTTTGGCCTTTAGTGGTGAATTGCTGAGAGAATATAAATTGTTGTTGGTGTTTGTGGTTTGAAGCCATCTGAGATCAATCTAACACCTTTCTGTGATGTTGTTTGATTTAAATGGATTTTACTCCAGGAGTTTTTAGATGAATTTCTTTCGTGGCGTTAGCAGTTTAATCAGCAGAGTCCTTGAGGTTGGATCTCCTACTCTAGCAAGAAAACTGCATGTACTGCAAATGAAACATTTCTTAAAGATGTATTGATATTAATATGCGTTACTGTGCATACTGTTGGTGAAGCGAAGACTTGATTATTTAAACCTGAAAGTTTTGAAAAATTTAACAAATCAATTGGATTTGTTTTAAAATGGGGTTCTGTTGAGAGGGTGTGAGCTCTCAGTATCTTACCAACAAAACATAAGTCATAAAATATGTATTTAAATGTTACTGTTAGGTTTGGATTCTCAGCTGCAAGGTAGCTGAGAATGTAAGCAAAGTTGCATGTCGTGATCTCACATGTGGAAACTCAAGCAGCAGTACAAAACATGTGAGACATTGCGACAAAGATGGCGAAAACTCCAGCTCAAATGGATGGTGGCTGAATATATATATATATATATATATATATATATATATATATATATATATATATATATATATATATATATATATATATATATATATATAGGCAGAAAGTTGTCCCATCAGGAGGAGGAAATCAGGTAAAAACAAAGTAGAAGTCAATAGTAAGGTGAGCTAAGTGCAGTAACTTAGACACCTGACAAATAGGCAACCTACAGTTTAAAAGCACTCTATGTTGTGCCCAATCTGCCTTTAATTTGCCAGAGTAGCTGATGAAAAAAACTGTAGTTAAAAACAAACAAAAAAACACTTGAACTCAACAGGATGACAGCTTTTATGTGAATTAATCTCTAGTAACTCTGATGTGTGGCCTGCAAAAGCACTCACATTTCTCCAAAAAAGTTCCGTTCCTATCTGGAGCTATGGCAATAACACCCTTCATATTCCTTCCTTTCCCGAATTTTTTCTTACCTTAGGATTTTTTTTTTTTACTTTCTTTGTAGCTATAGCCAATAAATGGCCATACATTTATTTTACAAATTCTCATTAAAGAGTCGGAGGTTTTTTACCAGAAGTTTCCCCATGTCCCTTTCCGAAGGACTGCGCATGCACAAGACCGTCTAACCATGCTCTTCCACTCCTCAGGGGCATTGCATGAAAAAATCTCCCAAATCCTCTCTGGGTTTATTTCTTTCTACTGAGGTCTTCCTCTTCTTCTCACAAACATGAACATGCTTTGCTTCTTGCGACTCTCAGCTATGTTCTAAATCTAAAGGGAGGGCAGCGGAGCTACAATGAACGGTTAACACTGAAGCTAACCGCTAAGCTAACTAGATACATAAACACTAGAAGTGAATGAGCGCAGCCAGCAAGCGGAAACTAACAAGGAACGTGCACACACACTGGCGTTAGGTGAGCGCGTCAGAATGATTGGCATGTGGGACAACCAATAGATAAAGCGATACCCCCGGAACGTAAGGGACAGAGGGGGGTGAGTATGTATATGGGGGAGAGCACGAAAGGGACCATTTCACCCAGCATAAAGTGTTTCTGAACAGGATTACCAACTATAGCTTTAATAAAATTTGTTTTTGTCTAAAAAACAATCTATTTTGAGTGTTTGCATTTTTAACAGCACCCTGGTACATCTCAATATGAAGCCTGTCCTCCTTCCACTTCATCTCAGACAGGTAAGTATGTTTATTGAGCCATGGCTCCGTGGTTACCTCGCAGCATTTAGTCTTAAAAGGAGCAATACCATCCAAAATACCTTGAGACACAAAGAGTTAAAATGGTCCAGGAGGTGATCAGCATCTCATAACAATGCTTTGTGACACTCCAGAGAGGGAAGTTCAGAGTCTATAAAAGCAGCGGAAAACTGTGATGCTGTCTGTGGGTTGATACGGTAGAGACGGATGATCAGATAACAGACCTAGACATAAACATTGTCCCTGTTAACATTTTCAGTGCCAGTACGCTGTTGTGTGATTGCTTATTGCTGGATTTGTTGAATCACGTCTTATAATTTTTCCCAACCAAATCAAGTGCAACATGTAAATAAATACATCTGAAAATGTTGTAAATTTGGTATGTCAGAAAATAGTCTATAAATGTGAAATATTTTGTACTGAATTAGAAAACAATATGCAAGTAAAAGTATGCAGAATAAGGAAAACAGGAATGTTTAGTAAATCACAGTCAAAGCATTACAATGTATTTCTAATATAGGAACATTGACCTGAATCCTTTTATAACATGAAATGATTCAATAGAAAAATAAATTGTGAGAGAACTTAGCACGCTCACAGTAGTCCCAAAGTTACACCCTTGCCTACCACAGCTATAGTCACAGTGTGGATGGATGGCCTGGCTGCCATGGTTAGAGAGTCTGAGCAGAATGGATCACAGACTGGATGGATCATCAATTATGGCCAACTAAAATGACCAATTCTGATCAGGTGAACCTTGTATATGTAATAATAATATAATATAATATATTATATTATAATATAATATTAATAAAGGAAGCAACGAAACATGCACTGTTGCTTGCATTGTATCCCTGTTCGACAGCTTTGCAACTGAGTTTATCCTTGATACAGTGACATTGTTTTCTACTTGTTTCCTCTTACAGAACTAGAATAGTTGCCTACAGCTCTGGTATTTGTCATGTTCCCTTTTTATTATTGCAATGGGCACGCTTTGTAAGGCAAGTGTATTTGCTCAATATGTGAAAAAATCTAAAAAGAATGTTGGTGTTTCCATGCCCGGTAAGCATAGAGTCTCTTGTCTGCTGTGTCTGAAATTGAGACCATACCATCACTGAACACTGGGTAAATAACTGGACAGCAGGGAAACAACTATGTTTTTTCTTTAGTGTCTGTTTGTTTCTCAACAAGCTCCACTGTATTGATCTGTTCAGGTAAAGATAACCTTCATACACTCTACTTTAAAATTGACGTGTGACTTTTTAGAAAGGTTGATTTTATCCTGATTTTTATTTCTAATACATCTGGCTCTGTAGCCACAATCACCTATGATGATCATACGTCCTTATTTTACAGCTTTGTATTCTATTAACTTGAAAACCCTTATGTCTAGTGTTCATTCTAAGAAGATGTTGAATTATATGTTTTTTTGCCCTTCAATTTCACTAAGAATGTACTTTAGGTTGGTTAGTGGAAACACATTTTTCCAGAGGTTGCTAAAATAACATGCAACCTATACTTCTAAATATACCAAAATGAGTTACTGGTTCATCTTAATAACTGTTTCCTGGTACACGCTGGTATGATCTGTAAAATTTACCAATCAGGTTCTCTGATGAATGTTGACTGTGAGAAAATGTTCTGTCTGGAGTTTACACACGTGATTTTTTGCAATCTGCCTCATATGTTAAATTTAAGCTACATTACACCACCGTGAAGTAGTAAAGCTGAACATCGAGCTATTTCCATTCCATTATTGTACTGGAATGTTCCTCTCTGTCTTCCTGTCATTGGGCTGTATGACGGCTTGTCTCTCACATATGACTGAGCCACAGGAGATGGAGGTCAGCTATCTGTTCACTAAAGCCATTAACAGATAAATGGAGTTGTGTGCTGGTGTGCAGAAGAGTGGATGTGTTTCTGTTTGCTCTGGAACAAACCTTGTTTGAATTTATAGGAAAATTGCTCTGAAAACTGGCAGACAGAGTCAGGAAGGCTAGCTCATGTGTTTACTAACACTTTTGCTTAATTGTAGGTTTATTTGCTTTTAAATCCGACAAAACTGCTATAACATATGGAATGCTGTGAAAATGTACTTGCCCCCGTGAGTTTTTGCTTTTTCATCACAATTGAATGTTTCAGGTCATAAAACAAATCTTAATATTAGTCAGAGATTATCTTAGTAAAGACATCGATCCATTTGCTATACCTGCTTTTCCAGGAAGGGTCGCAGTGGAGCTGGTACCTTTCTCCAGCGGCCAAAGGGCAAGAGGCGGGGTCCCCCCTGGACAGGGCGCCAGTCTACCACAGGGCGCCACAGAGACAATCAGGACAAATGGTGACTGTGGTGAGCTGCACTGTAGCCACAGCTGCCCTTGGGTAGACTGACAGAAGCGGGTCTGCCAGACGATCGCTGCCACCGGGCCTCCTGTGTCTTGCCCAATGACACAACGACTGAGATGGACATAGCAGGGATTCAAACTGGCAACCCACTAACCTGGCCAGCCAGTTCGATAATGTGTAGCACTCTATGTTCTGTACATTATCAATCTGGGACTGCTCCCATTGAATCCGTTTGGGAAAAACATTCAGCAGACCTCTCTGAGCTGATTGGTCAAGTTCTCGCCTACCACACGTGGGTCTTAGCCAATCACGGTATCAAATTAAAATGTAAGCAGCAGGCGCTATGAAAAACCAACACAAGGTAGGCTAGTCAAGCCTCTGCTTGCTGTTGTTCTTTGAAAGAAGAAATTGTGGATTCTTACAAAACAGGTGTGATGGCAGCAGATAAGTGTGCGTTCTCCTGCGGCGGCCATGTTTGTGTTGGATCGGCTGTGAGCTCGTCTGGTCTTGCTTTCGTCACAGCAGTGTGTCCCGCCTTAAACCATACTGTTGTCACAAACGGTTGAAGCTGGAGCGGTGCAAGATGGATTCTCATGTGTTTGTGAACGCATAAATACTGCAAGAATCCAGCTTGCTTGCAGGGAAGGTTGGCAATCCTACAGGACAACCTCCTCTCCATTGTCGGCCCTTTTAATAAATATTAAAAAAAAACAGAATAAAAAAGAAACAGTTTTTTCCCAAGCTTTTCAAACCAATCTGACTACTGTGAAAAAGTAATAAACATTTGTGATACCTGGATAGCAGTCTTGAACATTGATGTGAAGGAATCGTGGTCTTCTTTTCTTTTCAGAATTGTTTAAGTCAAGCCATAATAGAGGGTGTTTTGTTCATACTTTGACAAGGCCACTCTAAAACCTTCCTTTTGCTTTATTTTAAGCCATTTAGAGGCACATTTTCTGGTGTGCTGCAGATCATTGTCTTGCTGCATAAGACAAGTGCTCTTGAGCTTGAGACTACCAACTATGGAACAAAGCTTTAGACCTTGTTCTGGGTTCTTTAGTATCTTTGTATGTAAGCACTTTCTAGACTGATAACACTAACTTTTTTTCTCGTCTGTCTTTTTAAATGTTTTTGCCTTTTTCCGTGCTGTCAGACAGGTTCTATTTATGAGAGTTTGTGATGCTACAGGCTTTGGCTGTAACAGGGTCTGAGTGTGGCTAGTGGCATTGCACTCACCTTTCCGACAAACGCCATTAGCACAATTAACCAATAACTCAAAGGGGGCCAATTACTGTTTCACAAAGGGATAGGCTGGTTGGGAACACTTTTTTTCCTTTAATAAAATGAATTAGGTGAAAACCGTAATTTGTATTTTTTATGATTATTTTTGCCTGATATCAGAATTAGATGATCTGAAAACATGGAAGAGTGGCAAAAAAGCTAAAACAGAAGGAATAAAAATGGGGGCAAACACTTTTTCACGGCGCCGTATTGCTTGATAAATGCAAAAGGATGTAGGGACCAATGAACAGATTAAACAAGACGTTTTGAAAGTGAAGATATTTCAGTGTAGCAGAAGGAAGTACTCAAAAGGTGGGACAAATACCTGAAAATGACCTGCATTGCTTGGAAAAACAATCCCGACCCATTCTTAATTCCTTCAGCAGCATTTTCTTCCTCTCCGCCGATGTTTTCGGGGTCAGGACGAAAAAGTCTCGGGATGATCCCATCATGTCTGTATTGAGCGGAGCACACCGCTGCGCATGAAGTCCCCCCCTCTCTTCCAGTGAGAGCTAAAACCCTGGCAAATTTCCTGCTCAGTTTACCAGGAGAAGGGAAAAAAAAAATCTAACGTGACAGATATTTTAGAGTGTTTGAAGTGATCAAAGATGGTAGCAGGCGACGACTAACAGACAACAACAGAGCTGTCTGCTTGCTGTTTCTTTTTTTTTTTTTTTTTTTGCTTTTTTTTGCCTCATACATCTTTGCCAAGCGGACTATGATGTGGATTTCTATGTCAGGTCTGTTCTTTACTATTTTTTTCCCCTCCTATTTCATATAAACCTCCTCAGGTTTCCCTTCCTTTAACCTCCCCTACCCTTCCCTTCAACACACACACACACACACACATGCAAATAAACAGAAAGAATGCCAAGCTTTTGTTTGGCACGTCTTCCTAATCCCACCCATGAGACATGACAGCACCTGTGATCAGAGGTCTGCCTTGCTATCACCCAAGCAGATGTGGTGCCAGCATGGTAGCTGGGCTGTCACTGTGTAATGTCTTGGATTCATATTATCTTTTTTATGCACCTGCTGAATGTGATGCATAAAATGAAGTATTATCTCTGTTTTTTTGTTAAAAGTATCATTGTTTGACCTTAACTTGTTTACATCCATTTGCATGATAAGAATTATTTTATTTATGATAACCGACAGCTTTTTTTTTTTTTTTTATATCACGTGCGTTTGCCTACCACCTGCTCAGCCGGTGCCTCTGCCCTGTTCATGTGCAAAGTACCTGTGCTCTGGCCCTTGTAGACCCATTTTGTCTGGGTCGTGACCGGGAGCTTGGGTCGGCCAAAGAAACCTGTCTGCTTGTGATCTGAATTTCAATGCAGCAAACGTGGCTTGGTGCAGCCCCAGCAGAGCCGCGTGGCACAGAGTGGGGGGGAAAAAACACAGAGCTGCTTGCTGAAAATGCAACGCTGTTTAACGTTTAAACAAAATGATAGCCTTTGGACTCCGTTGCAAGATGAGAGATCAGAGTATTGAATTATTTATTCTTTCAGCGCTTTACTTTTAGTCATTGGGTGGTAGCTGGTATCAAGGTATGCTAAAAAAAAAATTTAAAGTTAGTGCTTGAAAATGTCCTGCAGTTTTCTCTCATACTTGTTCTGCAGTTAATGTTCTTCTATTGAGATGCCAGAGAAAACGCTAAAGAGATCAGCCCAGCTGTTCAGCTGGCTGAAAAAAGTCTCTTACACTTTTACCCCGCTTACAGAAGAAGTCTGGTTGTTGACAAATCTTTCCAGTTGCTAAGAACACTGACCGTAATGGTGTCGAAATTGATGGAGAGCTACCCGATACTCTTATCAGGGGTTTTAAATCTACAGGTAAGAAGAAACAAGGAGCATGTTGGTTTATTATCGAACCAGTTGACAGCTTTGCCAGGGCCTGTCTTTCCCTCCCCCCAAATAATAAATAAGTCAAATACTTTGGATCTAATGTTGGGGGGGATATCTCTCCACCTATTTATTTAATGAATTGTTTCATTTTGTAAATGGATTCATGTTAATTCAACATTTCCCGCCGAAGTGGGCGGGGATAAGCGGGTGGGGAAGCAGCGCTGTGTTCAGCAGCAGCAGCTAGCTTGATTTGTCATCATTGAGAGTGAGCAGAGATACTCTGGTAGTTACGCCACAGTTTGGTCTTTTGAGGTGGAGGATTTTTCAACCCCCTCGTCACCGGTTAAGTGAGGCCTTCTGGAGCCCAGTGGGCCCGTGCCTTATCAGTTTGAGTCGCTGGCTCAAGGCGCTGACTCAGCAATGCCCGAATCCGGTGCTGCTGAGGTAGTGGAGGACAGGATCGGTTCAATTATATAAGATGGAGCACTATTTATTTATTTTTGATTAAGATGGAGCTTCTTTTATACCCCACTGCAGCGGAGCTACTGACATCAGTTTATCCAAATTATGTCATAAAAACCTTTGAACCAATAGCAATACAGATTCAAATTTCAATTAGACACAAAAGCAGGATTTCAACAAATATGCCCTAATTTGTCAAAGTAATGACCAGGATATGAAGACTGTCATGTTCGCAGTTTATTGGCAAAAAAAAGTTGATTTTTAGGGTGGGTTAGGCTTTAATTTCAATAACGCTGTAACATGTTTTAAATATCCTTCTTGCTACAAAGAAAAAATAATATTGGGGAGTTCACAAACTGTCCCTAGCATCGTATATTAGCAATTAGCAGCGTGATGGGAACGAGCGCAATAAGTAATGCAGTCCCTTACCTAGGCTCTAAGAATTTCTTAAGGCTGCCAACATTTACAAATACAGCACAACAAAACACTTGAAAAACACTTGAAAACAGCACAACTTTGCTGTTGAACCAGTCCAGGGTGTACCCCGCCTCTCTCCCACTGACAGCTGGAGATAGGCACCAGCATCCCTCGTGACCCCACAAGGGATAGACGTGTTAGAAAATGGATGGATGGATGGAACTTTGCTGTTCTACATTGAACCTTCCTGCTGTCTGCTGAAAGTCTTGCTCTTACTCACTGCCTTGCAGCATAAAGAAAACCGCAGATGTGTCTGGACATATCATAAAAAAAATACACTTTCCATTAAATGTCTTGCTCTTTTTCTTAATCCAGGTTTAATAACTTCTATACCCAAAAGTGTTGTTATCAGGGAAACCTAGTGGTGCTTCTGCATGATGTGTTCCCTGGTCCGGAAACTATCAGATTTTTGAGTTTTTGATGGTCTTTTCACTTATCATTTCTGTGTTAATACCATGTGAATGTGGTAGTTAAGTAAAGGTTATTGTACATTGGGGATGTTACAGCTACCAAAATATTATAACTTCTTCTGCTTTGCCAGCTATAATGGTGTATAAAAAAAAGTGGAAAAGGTATTTTAGTAAGTCAGCACTATTGGCTTGGGATATGCGTAATCAGCTGGGTCTGGTACTCTAAAAGTGATACCAAAAAATGATTTCCATCCCTGAATAGCCTGCAGTCATATCCACATAAGGCTAAAGCGAGAGGAAGTCATTACTCTGCCATAATGATAATGTTTCAAGGTGGGCTTTGTCCTCTCTTTGGCAGACAGCTCAGGGCTTTATTTCTTTTTGATTGTTACATTCCATTACAAGAAGATGGTTACTCAAATGTTATTCCCCCATGAGGAGAACTCAACTGCATCAGATTATGCGGGTCCTGTCTGAGTCTCAGCGCGTAAGAGGGTGACATTAACTCAAGACTACAGGGAGGTGTGTTCAACGCCATGTAAAGGAAAAGGCCGTCTTCAGACCTGCTAAGCTGGGCAGTCGGTCGGCAGACCGAAATGTGAAGCGTCTCCGTGTGGATGTGTTGTAAGGGGTGTGAGAGAGTGGCTTTTAGGGGAAGTTGCTGACAGTTGTGCATTGCAGAGTCCTGTGTAGCTGATAAAGTAGCCCAGTTAATCAGGTAAATAGGCCTGTAATGAAGTGCGTTTGTCTGACGGTGTGCCAGCCCAGTGCCAGACGATCCCACTGAGACTCTCCTCTTTCTGGCTCAATGCTTCACGCATACACACACGCCCACAGCACCAGCACCAGCACCACCAAACACACACACACGCACACACACAAACCCACTGGAGACGGATTGAATTGTGTCTAATGCATATTGCATTTTGCCTGACAAGATGCCGCCGCCCACATACAGTAAGTGGCCGTGTTTTCCCGGCTGCCTGTGGACGGTGGAGGTAATGGCTCCAGGCCCGAGCTGATTGGCTGGAAGTGTGTCCACCGCAGATCAGAAATTACATCTTTGATTGCAAAGCCAGAACCCTCCGTCTCGATGTTATTAACGATGACAATGCCCTGTTAAAGCCTTATTTGCTAGGACATTTGGTGTGTGCATCGTCAAAATCTGATCTAAAAAGGTTGGATCGTAAGAATTTGAAGGAAAATCTCAGACAAACATTTTAATACAGTTCGGTGTATTTAAATGTCTCTGTTGCTCCACACAAAGACTCAACTGCAATTCACCAGCTTTCTAATTCTAGGCTCACTTTGCTCCATGTTCATTTATAGTGGCATTAAAATAATAGGTTGCCATCAGCTCTCACAGTTTAATCACAGACAGTAATTGTAGATTACAGAGACGCTGTGACATTGAAGCTTACTTATGAGATCTAGCAACCTAGAAATAACCCAAACGTCACTTACCTGGAGTTGTTGAACAGACTGTACAGTCACTTTATGTGATTTATGGGGGAAAGAAACAAACCCTTAGTGTTGCCATCTCAGTTTTTCTCATCTAAAGCCTACTTCAAAGGAACAATACCTCAGAATTAATTGTGTTTTATCACTGAAGCAAGATGTGATAATCATTTAGTTAACGTTAAAGCCGAAGTTGTGAGCACTAATCATCACCTATTGTTCCTTTCCCTGCCTGTTGTGTGTATATTTAGAAGGTATTGAAAACTTACAGGATCAAGTGCAAAACTGCGGCCCCGAAAGGTTGGGTTTGACTCCGAAACACTGCAACATCCAACCTGATGTACTGTAGACCATCTATGTTTAGAGGAACTTGCTTTCTCCGAAATGCTACACATCCCTGTCCAACAGCGGTGATGACAAGTTTGGAATGCTTGTGAAAATGGATTTTCGACCCAAACAAATAAAATAAAACTCCAGTCCTTCTTTATCCTTAAAGAATAGTCTGTGCATAATTGAGAATACATTTGCAAAAATATTGGTTTAATATGTTTTTTTTATATTGCAATGTGTAGTTTTGGACTGTACCTGTCAGCACTTGACAGAATTGTCCATATGTAGTTTCCATTACAAAACAAAAACATTGTAGGAGTACAGGGGGTGTTCCCTGCAGAATTTTCCGTCGGAAACATTCTGTATAGAAGTTATATGTGTACAGCTTTACAAACAACAATGACAGTCTTCATCTTTAGAAGTTAAAAGCATGCATGAAACATTTCCCTGATTGAATACAACCCTTTGGGACAGAGCTTTTCAGAGTTTTCCTTAATTGTAGGTAAGTACAGGCAAGCTCGAACGTACTGACAAATAGATTTAAATTCATATTTTAATTTTAGTGACACATTTCTTCTGATTGGAATGTTTTAGACTGGCTCAGCTTGAAGCTTAGGAGGGAGCAACAGATTAGAGTGATGGCAAGGAGGGCCACTTGGAGCTAAATATTCATTATACGATACCAGCAGAAACATGCAAAAAGATGCTCAGTTATAAGAAAAAATTAATTGCTGTATTGCCAATAAAGGTTTTTTTTAATTGATTATTAAAATGGGTCTAAATAATCTGACATCCATTTTTATAATAAAATGTAAATAAAAATTGATAATTCTTTCTTTTTAATTTATACCACATTGTTTTATCTTTTGAGATATGCCTGTCTCATTTCCTATGAGAGACAGGAATGAAAATTCAATGAAAATTTCAAAACTAAATCTGCCAGGCGTATAAATAGTCATTGGCTTAGCTACAGAGCCTAAAATCGCTCTGAAATCAAATATTTTAGCTGTTACCCCTTCTAACTAAATATCTAGCAGTTGGAAGATACCCAAAAGCCAAATGAAAAAATCCAGGTCCTGATTATAAAATTAGCAGGTATTAGATTTGTGAATAATTTCTATACGAAACACCCCGTTGTTGACAAGAGCCTTTAGAAGTGTTAAAAAAAAAACAGAGTTGTGAATTTATGAAACTTTGTCAAGAACATAAAATCAAAAGATGTACACATAACGGACTGCTTACATTGGCAGCTAAGGCCAGACTTTTGCTAGTGTAGTTACATTTATATATTCAAGATGGCGGCGTGAATGGTGGCTGCGGCCCGAGGCTCCCGGCTCTGGTCATAAACTGTTATAGAGCTACAGTCAAAAGCTTGCTGTGTCTCAGTGTGACAGTCTGGTATGGGAGCTGCATGGCCCAGGAGAGGAAGGATTTAGCATGGGTGGTGAAGTCAGCACAGGGGATTGTGGGATACATTTTCCGAGATCCTAGGCACCCACCTGGGCAATGCACTGTTTGTCCCACTTTCACCAGGAGAGCAATTCAGGAACATTACATCAAAAACTATTAAACTTTGAAACAGCTTATTTTCAAAAGGTGTGAAGGCAATCTCCCCCTGCTGAAAATCAAATAAACCACCAGCCCAGTTCATAGTCTATTCACATATGTTCCATCGGTTCTTGACCCATATGCTAACGTATATCTGCACCCTTTGAGCTTGTCTGGGAGTGTTTGTTTGGAGATTCACACAAACTGCACATTTTTTACTCTGTTTGGTAAATAAGCTGCTGTTCTTCCTCTTCTTTGTCTTGAACATGTCACTTTTATAAGATGCTAATGACTATTTGCAAATTTTAGCTTCTCATGGAGTGTTTGTCTGCGAATTTATATCGCTCTGTGAATCGACTGCTGTTTTTCGTTTCTTTTTAACTTGAACATCTCATTATCTGAATCTGCCACATTCTCTATTAATAATTGCACAGTATGTTTCCCCTTCTGATAAGTCTTTCTACTCTGTTGTACCGTCCGTCCGTCCGTCCGTCTTCTTCCGCTTATCCGGGGTCGGGTCGCGGGGGCAGCAGCTTCAGTAGGGAGGCCCAGACGTCCCTCTCCTCAGCCACTTGGGCCAGCTCCTCAGGAGGAATCCCAAGGCGTTCCCAGGCCAGCCGGGAGACATAGTCCCTCCAGCGTGTCCTGGGTCTCCCTCTGGGCCTCCTCCCGGTGGGACGTGCCCAAAACACCTCACCAGGGAGGCGTCCAGGAGGCATCCTGACCAGATGCCCGAGCCACCTCAACTGGCTCCTCTCGACGTGGAGGAGCAGCGGCTCTACTCTGAGTCCTCCCCGGATGACTGAGCTCCTCACCCTATCTCTAAGGGAGAGCCCAGACACACTACGGAGAAAACTCATTTCAGCCGCTTGTATCCGGGATCTCGTTCTTTCGGTCACGACCCAAAGCTCGTGACCATAGATGAGGGTAGGAACGTAGATCGACCGGTAAATCGAGAGCTTCGCCTTTTGGCTCAGCTCTCTCTTCACCACAACGGATCGGTACAGCGCCCGCTTCACAGCAGACGCTGCACCAATCCGCCTGTCGATCTCCCGCTCCATCTTCCCCTCATTCGTGAACAAGACCCCAAGATACTTGAACTCCTCCACTAGGGGCAGCACATTCTCCCCAACCCGGAGAAGGCACTCTACCCTTTTCCGGTTCAAGACCATGGTCTCGGATTTGGAGGCACTGATTTTCATCTGTTGTACCGCTTAACCTTAAATTGATCTTTTTTTCATATTGAGGAAATATGAGCACTGCTTATGCTTTTGTCTTTGATTTGTGTCTGTGTGCTATGCATGGTTTCAGAGCTCATGTCTCACTAAGGATCTCATTATGGCCACATAGTGACGAGAAAGATTTTTGATTCTAATTGATCAGAAACACTTGTTTGCAGGCATATGCTAATACTACAGAGTACTGATTATTTTAGCTTTATAATTGTAACTGTCAAAAGTAGCTTTTTACAACGACAATAAACACTGAAGGTTACAGTTCAGCAACCGGGCTTAGTGAGAGGCATCATTATTAATAATTATTATAATATTAATAATTAGTAAAACTGTGACGAATGAGGCCCAAACATACATGATGACATTACGTTGCATTTTCTGTGTTCACTAAACACCTGTATAAAACCGGAATGAGAGTGGGAGCTGTCAAGTGACTCATATCAATTATTATGGTCATTTTAGGAAGGGTCACACTGAACTGCAACAGAACAAAACAGATCATTGAATTTTAGCCATGGTTACTTTTTGTTGTTCTTCTTCAAGCTGTGATGGTTCAAAAGTAAAGTTGATCACCTGTTTGTTCTTAAAATTTCTATTTGTTTAAATTGAGATGTTGTTCTTTTCCAGGCATCAGCCCAATGCTTCTTTAAGTGGAGTTGTGTAAAGTTTTTATTAGTAATAGTTCACTTACATATAGTATTAAAATAGGATATTGCTGTACGTTTGTAGAACAGTAACTGTGTTATTTGATTGAATTTTTTTATTATAGCAATTTAAAACCACTCAAACTAAAAATGGTCTGTTAATCTGATGGACACAGCGTGTATTAGCTGTAACTCACTAGTCCCTTATCAAGCGACAGGTAAACTTTTGGATTTTGGTACAGGTCGTCATCTGATGTCTAACACTGGATGTCCATACTCTTAACCAGCCCCAATAGGGGTTTGGACATTTTCCTTGTACACTTATGTGATCCGGCGGATCAACTAATAACAGCCGACAGCGACCTCAAATGTTAATTCTTGTCAACACATACATTGGACTGAGAAAAGGGTGACAACCTTCCAAGCTTTCAGTTGTGCACTTGCAGATATTTAATATCCGCTGATGTTTTAGCTTTGCATCACACGCACATAAACATTTGCTGGTGGAGTTGTTCTGAGTTGCTGAAATCAACTAAAAAGATATCCTGGTCTGACTAGCTGTCTGATTTGTTCGCAGTACTACAATCCCTTGGTAATACGGCATCTGTCTAGAGCAGGTATGAGAACTGCTATTGTTAATGACTTCTTCCCAAAACCTTATTTAAAAGAACCTGAAGTAACCCTTGAAGATTTTCCACTTGTCGAAACGGTTTCTTTTTCTTGGCAGAAATTAAACTTTCTGCCAAACTATACCAATTGGAATTATGAAATATGGAAAGGCCGTTTTAGTTTAACCTGCCATAAAAGGTTTCATTTTGCAGTTTTCATTACCGCATAAAATGTTCATTTGAGTTTATCCTTGAATACTGATGAATGGCAGATTTTTCCTTTTTAATTAACCTAAAGTGAAACAGCTGACACTAAACAGCTTTCACTGGATTTATTTTTATTTGAAAAACATAAATCATAAAATAACTGTTAAAGAGTGAAAGCTGTTCCAACACGTATGAGGTTTTATATATATAATGTTGCATTTCTAAGAGGCCAATAAAGCTTCCATTTGACCTCAAACAATTTGATTTCATTCTAATATCGCCTCAAAGTCATAAATATCCGAATGTCTAACACAATAAAGAGAACCTAACTTTCAGTATTTTTAAGCGGTACCCTCAGATGCTCTTACAGTAGACATAAGTTGTTTTGAAGTATTACATTAGAATAGGTTATGGAAACGGCAAATTTCCAATTAACACGCTTAATTTGCTCAACGATTGTTTTTAAGCTCGCTTGAGGTGGTTTTTGACTTTTTTGAAAAACAGTATATGCGCTAAAGAGAAGATGGAAACGCATTTGTTGAATCAGTTCTGACGTAGCGAACATTTACCTCACATGACTGATCAGCTCGTTCTGCTGCCGCTGTGTTCCTGAATGTTCCGATACCGCTCGAAAACTGGGTTAGAAGCAACAACAGGTACGTGTGAACCGAAGAAGAGACTCGAGATTTCGTTGTCTCATTCGTAAAAAAAAAAAAGAAAGAAAAAAAATCACATTCATTAAAGCCTCACTCCATTACTGATCTGTAATCCTTGTTAGTTAACAACCTCTACTTCCTGTTTATTACAGCCAACGTCAACGTATGACGCTACAAACCAGTAAATGGAATCAAGTCTGACACGCATGTTCTTTTTTGCGATATTTTCAAATTTCACTCAAAATTCACTCGAGAATTGGATGGAAACAGAGCTATTGTGGCTCACAAAAGTCAATGCATCACATCATGGCACAGGGAAGATGGTCATCAGTAACTGACAAAATATAAGCTGTGACCACAAAACCTGGATCTGTTTCCAAAATGGATGAAGACTCAAGACATAAACTTGTTCGGGAGTCTGGCCAGTGGCTCACTGCAAGACTGAAAGAGATGAATAATATATGACAAGCAATGGATGTATTCTACATGTGGCCACAACCTCCGTTCACAGGTCTAGTCTATGATGTAGGTTTACAAGACAGAAGGCTTTTCTTCCAAAAAAGAAACATCCAGGCCTGTCTAAAAGCTCACAGCTTTAGAGAAGAATGTGTTATGGTCTGATGACTTTAATTTTTTTTAATTTTTTTTTTTTGCTGCCAATGCTCACGATTCCAACTCCTGAATCTGACATGGCACGGGTTGTGTGTCTGACTTGGTGCTTCTGTACCAAAACGCAGGGCGATGGTGACGAACGTATGCACTGTTTGAACCAACACGAAAAATTCAACTGCCATAGCTACCATTCAACCCTAAGAGAGCAGCACTAAGACGGACAAATATCGCAGAACTAAACAAGTTCAGGTGAAAATGTAAAAATAATCCACAGTAACCTTTAAGTAGTACACTCAGTTTATACAGTTTACCTGCAAAAAAAATTTGGATATTTCGGTCCAGTTACAGTTTAACCCTGGAAAACTTAAAAATTGATTTATGATGCTTTCATTTTTTTAAGTTTCAGATCTCTCGAGTTTCAACGGGGTTGTGTAAACTTTTGAGAACGACTGTATTTACTGTCACAAGTAAACACTACATATTTTTCAAAAACCAGGGATTCATTACTGAAGTGTAATGATGGTAATTAAATCATTTCTTTAGTTATCTCAAGTCACCTTTGGCTATAACTACTATAAGTTGAAACATTCAGAAAATGATAAAGTTCTAGTTCTATGGCTGTCTTTTGTTCTATTTATTACTATGATAAAAGAGGTCCACCACCAAAACCCCAAAACACCTTCTCCGATCCATTCATTTGTCTGCCACTCTGTAATTCCCTGTTGCCTTAGTGATTCCCTCGGCCTCTCTTATCCTTTCTCTTCACCTTAAACGCAACACAACCACCTTTGTAGGGGACAATCATCCCAGCGGACAGAGAAAATGACACTCCAAGGTCTAACTGGGCTATCAGGCCAATGAACTGGTACGTATTGCACACGAGACAACAAGGGAGGAAAGGGAGGAAATGGAACGGGCCAGACACACACACAGAGGACGGAAACTGGGGAAAAAAACAAAAGCAGCATTTTGAGCACAAAATGAGGTACAGTGACGGAGTGAAGACGGGTGGAAGGAAAGAGCTATAGGCTAAAAGAAAATGATGGTGGAGCAATGAGCCATGTAAAACAAGATTTAGATCTCTGATACATATTTTCAGCCCTGAACTTGACAGCTGTTATATGGCATGTCTTGTGGCGTGATCCACAGGATAATTGGAAGGGTACGACCGGTGATGATGATAACGATATATATAGATAAATATATCTACATATATATATATATATATATATATATATATATATATATATATATATATATATCCGGACTTAATCAGATTTTCATGTAATAGTGTATGAAAGGATCCTTATTTCTTTGCGAAAGATGGTTGGAAATGGTTTCTGTTTCACACTTTTTCTTCATTTCGAGATCAGCAGAATAATACGAAATACTTTCCCACTTCATCGCTGATTGGAAATGTCAGCTAGTAGATTTCTGGATATGAAGCTCTCAGGCAGCAGTCCGGCTCCTTATTTCTTTGTCAAAGAAGCCTAGCCCGGGGGTAACTCTGAGGAGGGAGAGGAGGCAGCAGGTGTCTCTCCGACAAACTTGGATGTTTGGGCAGATCAGCCTTTGGATCACAGCTGGGAGAAAGTTTAAGTGTGAAGATAAAATATTGAGAGTTGCTTACACCTGCTCGGTGTAATCCAGGGGTGTCAAACTCATTTTGGTTGAGGGGCCGCATTCAGCTTAATCTGATCTCAAGAGGGCCACACGAGTAAAGTCATTGCAAGATTAAATAGAAATAATAAATGTGGACTTGTTGTTGATTTTTATATTAAATTAATTTCACTTTTACACAATATATTATGAATAGCCTCAGCGTTTTTAAGAAAAGTATGTGCAATTTCAACAATACTTTTACTCAGTTAAACATTTACTTGTGCATTATGCATAAGAACTGATCACAGTGATTGTACAATGTTGAAAAACATTTATTCACATTTTTTGGAACTTAAAAACACTGTTCTGCATGACAAAATACATCAAACAGATAAAAATTAAGAAATGATTTAAATTTTTCCACACCTGAAGCTTAATCTGCTAATTAAAACACAGCGCCCCTCGTGGACAATATAGGAACTGCATATTTTCAAATAAACAAAATACATGTTTTTTTTTCAATAATTGTTTTATCATTCTCTTCCTTTTATCTTGTCCACTTGTGAAAGTCAAATCTGATGAGCTCTTTGTGGCATCTTATTGCCACATTGCCAGACAGGACACTGCCTGGCAATATTTTTTTTAAAATTGATAATGCATTTAGCCACAGGGCCGGACTAAGTTGTTCGGCGGGCCGGATCCGGCCCGCGGGCCGTATGTTTGACACCCCTGGTGTAATCAGTCTCATGCACTGCATCTGCCACATCCTAGACTTTGTTCTTGTCTTTTGGATTTCCCTGCCTTGCCCTTGTTGGACATTTATCAAGCTTTTTATTTCTGAACTACAACCTGGATTTGTACCACCACAACAAGTGTTTCCTTGCCCCTGGATTTTTCTAACCTGACAACAGCCAGCTGCATGTATCGCTCCGCCTAGCTCCACTCACATACATCTGGGACATCGCTCATTTAAAGTGATTTCCCCAACCAAATTTTTGGTCTGGCCAATCAGGACGCAGGGCGGGTGTTTCATGGATGTGACGTAGTGGAGAAGCCACCGTGAGATTCCAACAACAATGGACCTTACCAGAGGGGCCGCTTTTCATTGGCTGATGCGCATTCTACGTCATAGAGTGGCTACAACGTTCGAAGAAGTCTCACAAACACAAGCTAATGTAGTGCTAGACTACTACTGTACTAGCATACCGGCATAAAGTTTTCGAGTTAATAATCGAAAAATAATAAAAAATAATGGTTCTCCATTGCCAGTGGGGTATCTGTACTGGTGATGTCAGATATCCTGATTGTATTTGTGGTGGGAAAATTCACAGATTTCCAAAATCAGGTGCAGAATGCCGGGCTTGGATCAAAGCTTGTGCACGACCACACGAGCAGCTCAACCTTCGTAGGATCAACAAGAACAAGGGAGTGTGTGCTGGTGTAAGTATTATAAATTTGCTTTAATACTTAAAGCAAATTTATAATACTTATTGCTTATTATTTATTTATTTATTAGCATTTTGTCGGCGGGGATGGGCCAACAGCGTCCCATCCTTATCCGACACCAGCAGACGGAGCGCGAGTGCATAAAGCTAGGCGCGCACCAAAAAGAGCATCGGAAAGTGCAAGTAGGCAGGACAGCAAAGACAAGAGACCATCGATTAGAGCAGAGAGCTTGTTAGTACACACAATTTGGACGAAACTGTTCCTCGTGTTAGCCACTCTAGCACCAAGTACAGCGTATCAGGCTAGCCACACAAACATTTGCCAACAAACCACAGGAATTATCCACGGATTTCAAAAGTAACAGACAAAACGATGAATGCACAACTTACCCAGCCTTGCAAGAACAATAGGCATCAGTTATCTTGTCCACATCTATATTAATGCTGAGGGAGTGAGGGTCTGCCGTTTTCCTCATCGACCGATAGCATTTTGCTGTGACCTGCACAACTTTGGAGGCATCGCGTGGCTCAAATACCTTTAACTCATCCAAAAATGATGACATGAACTTGTTAATTCCTCTGTCCATTGTTGTAGATGATATTTTTTCAAAATCAGGCAGAAATGACGCACTAATCGAGTCAGGAATACTCCGCAAAGAATCAGTCCAAGTGGAAACCGCCATGTTTACATAGAAACTTCCGTAGAATTAAAGCGCTGCGAGGCTTTGTTTGTGAGACTTCAGAATTTTAGGTCAGTTGTGGGCGGAGCTTGGTAAGGTCCATGGCGGCTCGCATCGAGGAAGCAAGCGTTAGCATTGATGCTGCTATTTCTTCCGTGTTGTCCAATCTATCTGATATTGTTTCATTAAAAGAACATCAGAGAACGCCTCTGAAGGCTTTTGTTGGTGGAAACCATGTTTTCGCCCTTCTCCCGACCGGATTTGGCAAGTTTTGTTTTCCGGGGCGCGGACGCGCAACGCGGACGACACGTTTTCCGCGGCCGCCTCGCCAAGATAGTGCTGCGGGAAACCCTGCACTAGAGCGGCAAACACATTAAAAAAAAAAAAAGTTTTTTTTTCCTGCGTCGGTCTCATCAGCGTCACGGGTTAGCTTCGGTGTGAGTGGTTGAAATAGCACGTCGATAAAGATGACAGACAAGTGGCTTATCCAATCATATGCAAGGAGTTTTGATAAGGCCCAGCCTTCAGTAAAGGCAAGTCCTATGGCGGTGTCCCAGATGTATGTGAGTGGAGCTAGGCGGAGCGATACATGCAACTGGCTGTTGTCAGGTTAGGATTTTTCTGCCCTTTTCAGACTTCTGTGCATGACCCAAGCCTGCCCCCCTCCTCCAGCCATCCTGCATGTCTCCTCTACAAGTGAGTAAGCCAATTCTCATCTCTGCCTGGTCTCCAGCTTGCTCGTGCAGAGGATCTCTGATTATTGTCCAGGTGTCACTTAAAACAAACATTTTAAATGCGACACTGTGCCTGGCATGAAATTTGGGTTCCCTTCCTGCCCAGGCTCATAATGATGTATAAAGTGTGTTTTCCCCAGTGCATAAATAAACATAATTTGGTAGGTTTGCTTCTCTGGAATGTTTGCAGAGAAAGGGATTGAGTTGTTGCAGGAAAATAAACATGATGTTGGTTTTAACAATATAAGGGATCTTGCAGGAGTCATGCTAGGGACAGCTGAGCAGACATTTTTTGGCTGCAACATAACTTCACACATCTCGGTGACTGAGGTGACCAGGAAGTTGGTTCTTAGTAGGGTCAAGATACAATAGCAGAGGTTGTGTACAGTAAAGTTTGGGAAAGGGCAGTATGCCCTTGGCGGACTCCACCAAACTTAAGTCAAGAAGATAATTTATTGACTAAATTGAGAAAATCCTCAACCTATCAAAACAAACGTCATCGTACTCACACTAGAATTGAAAAGGATTATAAACAGAAAATTCTGAATCATTGCATGAACAACTTATGTGTTTAAATTGTTTCGCTTCCACATTTAGAACAAACAAAAACAGAAGTAGAGTTCCAGCTATAGTGTTATTAGGCCTCAGTCTAACCTGTGCATACATTTATTATTCTCTCCAAATACAGGAATAAAGAGAGTGTTATTGACTCGCATAACAGCCAGACGTGACACCTCGGTGGCGCCTCAGCATCACACTGCAGGTGTAAGATTCAAAGCATCTGCTTATATCCAATATTACTAAATCATTCCTTATGTATAACCTGCAATAATGCGGGCCTGTTTGTGACCTGGGGAAAACTGACACTTCATATTTTATCTCAATTTACATTAATAAATCAACCGCCTTCCTGTCTTAACAGAGATATAGTTGTTTGTCTTTTGCTGCATAGCTAGCAAGAAAAAAGCGTGATTGACATCGTCATATGTAAGGGGCGGGGGGGGGGGGGTGCAGAACATTGTCACAACATCCAGACGAGGAGAGATAAAATACTTTTATGTCCATGCATCTTAAAAGGTGACAGGAGGCACTGTGATAACACAAGCTGTTCGACTAAAGTTCAGAATAAACGCGCTGAAGAACCCCCGCACTGCTTGAAGTTCCGACTGCACACTGAGCTTTTGAAAACCTCGGGAGCATGAGGGTACATAAACATCTGATCCTTCCCCTGGATTTCCTCACGTCTGTGTAGAGAACCAAAACAGAATCGCGGCTCTTTTTAATGCAGATCACTGCACCGCAGAATGTGAGAAGACTACGAGTGTTGACCCCCTAAAGAGAAACTGTGAAAGCTCTATAGCAGGGGTCAACAACATGGTGACTGTGGGCACCAAGTAGCCCCCAAGGGCCACATGTGGTACCCACAAGCCTGTTCTAAGAAAAGCCCAACCCGCCAGTGAGCTCAATCTAAAACTTAATTTTATTCCACTACTTTTCCTGTTTATTTACATTTGCATTCATATACATTTAAAAAAGACAATTTCTATAACAAAGCATGAAAAATGTATTTATTTTACATACAGTTAAGGTGAACTCTGACTCTTCTAGTTCAAAGGTCAGGAATGGTAGTCCTTCGTATGACACAACACCAATGAAGTAGCTCTCAGTTTCAAAAAGGCCGGTGACCCCTGCTCTATAGGTTTCGGTCAGTTTTCGGCCAGTTTGCATGGAACCCCACTAATATACTGTACAGCTTGATTCTTTTTGTTGACATCAAAAATATATGTAACAAATCTGTTTGAGTGTCCTTGGGGGAAAAAATGGTAGTGTAATGAATTTGGAGGAATCCTATATGAGCCAGACACCGAGCTGATGCAAAAGATTTATTAAAGGAGAAGAAGGGTAGTCCAGGCAAAAAATAAAAACACAAAGGTACGGAGCTGGCATCCAAGTCGACACAAAAAGCTTGGGCAGACTCAAAAACAGAAACGGATCAGAACGGGTAACGGACAGGTAAACAGACGGATAAACAGGCGCCGGAGGGCTCTTACCACTGACGGAGTAAGTAGAGGCAAAGCAAGACATCCTGGCAACAAACAGAAAACTAAGGCGGGCTTAAATAGGCGAACAGAACAGGAGAGCAGGGCGGGACTAGTTAACCAAAACAGGTGGAGGTGATAAAAGGAGCATACAGACAAATAGTCAATAAACCAAAGGTAGAAAACAAGACAAAGACTAAACAGACACGAGCTGAAATAAAAACTAATAACAAAGACCAGATAACTAAAACAGGCTAAGCATAAATCCAATACAAAACAAGAAACAGAAATAAATCCTAAAACAGAAAAGTGGCTAAACTTAAAAAATAACCTGAACCACAACAGAACGTTACAGGTAGAGATAAATTGGTATTTACAGTGTAACTCACCAGGATGTAAACGCGGCACACACATTTTGCAAAATGTCAACAAAGTGGTCGGTTCCATGAGACACGGCCAGGATCGGGGATGAGCGATGAGGGTTTAGTGGGGCTTAGGCCTGGGGTCAGGACAAAGGAAAGTAACATGCTGAAACATGGAGTGACGACAGCGACATCTGGTGGTTTTGCCATGGATCTTTCTTTTGATGTGGAGGGTTGATGCAGAACGCTTTGAGCCACTCAAGGCGCTGACTTAGCAATGCCCGAAGCTGGTGCTGCTGAGGCTGTAGAGGACAGAATGGGGGCAGCTTCTGAGTGGTAAAGTGATGTTATCAGCATCATTGCTGACATGGTCTAACGTTCAGAGCAGTAACAACGCTTATCTCCATTACACCTCAACGTATTCCAGCAATTGGGATTTTAAAAACAAGTTTGTAAAAAGGCATTTGAATGATTTTGATGTTCCATGAATGTTTTTATTGTAAAGTCTCGATACTGAGGTGAAGACAGGTTGTCCAGTTTAACATTGAATAGACATATTGCAAACAGTCCATCACAACGGCAACGTTACAACCTGAGTGTGTAAGATTTTCACACTGGCGCACCAACTAGTGGTGTGCACCAAATGGATCACCTTCGCCGTAACAGCTACTCTGCAAGCCTTGGAGTGTAATAAGTGTGAGAATGTAAACATGTTTTCCATGCATTAGGTACTGCTAATAGCTACGGTCATCGTTTGAAAAGGTATTTGGCACTGTTGTCAAGTCCGCTTGTATTTTTATAAGGTCACTTGTTAGTTCTATGAGTTGTGTTTTTCTTGGCTTGTTTCTGAATGCACTTATTTGGGCTTATTTGGGCTCTAAAATAAGCGACTATAAACACCTCTAAAGAGACCCGGCCTGTCCTGCGGTTGTACTACAGACAGTGAACAGGCTGGCTGATATCCCGCCGCGTACTGTACACACATACCCTTCGTCTCTTTCTCCCTCTCAGGGACAGGGAGGTGAACAAAAAGACCCATTTCTGCAGGGAGGACAAAGTAGTTGCTGGACCACACTGCCCTGTTTCTAACATAACGGCAAAAATGAACTTCTCTGTTATATTAAATTAACTTACCTGCTGTCCAGCAGAAAGCCTGCAACCTCCATATTAGTTTTGAGTCCGCACTCCCTCAGAATTATGTCCACTCCACCTGGTAATAATAGCTACGCCAATATAGACTTTTTCTTTTCTTGGTTACTTTCTCTTCCCTCTTGCTGGGCAAAGAGTATGGGTGGTTCTCCATCTTAATAGAAAATGACAAATAAAATGATCTACAGCCGTCACTGCTTGTTTTACTCCTTCACCAGTGACAGCGAGTCTACATATAGGAGACAGATAGGGAAAACGCGTAAAGGCTGAAGGTTTAGCCCCTTTCGGCTTCTGAAATCAGAAATAGCGATGCATCATGGTGCCTCCCATTGGGCCTATGTTGAAGTGAGACAAAGATGTATAATGACAAGATTTGCAATTGGCCAACATTACACCATGGCGTTTATGGCAACAGTACACGTGTGGTATATTAAAAATTGTACATTTAATTTAGTCTATCATGAAAAAAATGCCTAAAAAAATGTTCTCATTAAACCCCAATTAAAATGTCTGTCTTCATACACTCATTAGCCCAACCTATTTTCATTTAAACATTACTGTAGATGTTGTGCTTGTATTTAAACTGTTTTGCTGTTTCACCAATCAAGGCAAGTTTTTTTTTTTAAGTTATTCTAATTTGAAGACGAAGTCCGCTTCTTTTGAGATGGGGCTTCAAAACGCCTGGGACGGCTGATTCAGAATGCTTTCTCACTTCCAACAATGTCTCTGCATTTCCTCCCTCATTTCAGATTTGTCTTTAAAATCTTATCTCCTTCCGAAGGTTAAATGATTTTTGGAATTGTGCACAGTAATTGGTTCAGTATCTTCCACATTATCAAGCGTTTCATGTGCTTTGGGAAGAAGAAAGCAGAACAGATTTTTTGCTTTTCTGAAAAAAATAGTTTCATTATAATTGCTCTGTCTTTTTTTTCCCACCCTCCATTTCCTAAAAAGTGTTTACGGAGGCTGGGGATGTAGATGGAATTTTAATTCTGGTTGTTCCCAGCTGTGACGATTTGCCCTCAAAACATACAGCGGCAATGGAGTGAAACGTCCTCTCCTCCCATCTCTGCTCCTACTGCGTTTTTTTTTTTTCTTCTTCTTTTGTTAGCTGCCCATAAAGATGAAAGTGTCCTGCCTCTGGTGCCAAACCTGTGCCGAGGTGTACTGAAATGCAACGCCAGCTCGGTGCTGCCTGACACAGCACTGTACAAATTCATACGGTGCAGTAAAAACAAATAAAACAGGCAAAGAACGAGGAGGCAGTGGGAAGCAGGAGAACAAAGTGCCGGTTGCTAAAAGTACCAGAGACATGGACTTGTTTTACAGTATTTACCCAGGAGAGCACTGGATCCTCCTGCACTTTAGAACGATCTGTTCATTTAGGGTTTTTTTTTTTTTCTGCCGTTTGGAACGCTACGCTGTTACTCCCTAATCCCCATTTGTAATTAAATGTGCGCTGAGAAAGTGTGCCGGCCTGGTTACGTAAAGCCAGGCTCTCGTTGTGACACATTGTGCAGAATGTGCAGCGTCCGTCCATCTCCTGCTTTCTGCCCTTCGTTTTTATAAATCTGCCTTTTTTCCTTTCTCCTCCTGTATGATTCTCTCTCTTGCTCGCGCGCTCACGCCGAGAGGGGAGGGAGAAGAGGTGGAGGAAATCAAGCCTTTAGTGTGTTTGGTCATGTGAGAAATTGACAAGTCTCTAAACTTCTCCCAGCAGGACACATCATGATTCCCAGAGAGACTGATTTTTCAGAAAAGAAGTGTTAATAGAAAAGAGAACATACTATACGCGGGGATGGTTATAGTAAATAGGACCTGGAAAGTCTCAAATTAGAAATCTTGTCAGAATGACATACATTTTGCATTGTGTTAATTATATTATGGTTGTGATGAGATTCAGTGAATCTGATGTATTTTACTTAATTTCGATTCCGATGCTGGTTCACCTTGACATACCTCTAAATTACCCGTCAGCCTGAGTACATTCAGATTCTGTTTCCCTTCAATTGTCGTGATTTTCTTATTTGACCTCCTTATTATTTTCACCTTTATACATTTCTGTGAAAAGCATCTGACTGTTGTTGACTTTGCTGCCCTCCGATGGTGCTGTGAGAACAGGGTTTTTTGGTTAAAGCTAGACTCTTGCCCAACCGGTGTGTCAGGATGAGCATTTGGAAACTGCAGGGGAAGCTGCTGCTGTTGCCCGTTCCAGTCCGAAATTTAACATAGTGGATAATGTATAATTACTCCTCATTTTAAGGCTTTAAACTGTATAAAGTAGAGGCAGGAGATGGGATGTTTCTACAGGAGTACACAACTTTTTATTTTTCCTTAATAATATTGTTTTGCTGTGTATGGAATTGTATACTACATTAGTATATGGTAACCTGGAGAGCCATCCTGCGCTGCCATGTTTGTTTTGGGTCTGCTCTGGGCTTGAGACCTCTTGCTTTCATCACAGCTGGCATGTCCCGCCTTAGACCCCAATACTGCAATGTGATTGGTCGTGCCGTTTTGGTTTAGTCTTGAAAAGTTGAGGCGGGAGTTGATGTGAACACACAAATACCGCGAGAATTCAGCCTGCAGGCGAGGTGGAGCACTGCAAACTGTCTAACCCTAACCGCCAAGGCTGCGTTGTCACTTCATCTGTAGGCAAGCATGAACCTACTGTGCCCTTAGTGATGTAGGCAAGCCCAGTCAAAAGGAATCGTGCTCAAAATCTATCTAATTTACTTATTTATGTTTCCCTTCAGTTTATCTAGCATTTTTTTTTTTTTTTGAGCAGCACAGTTACTATGGTTGAATAATTTATTAAACCCTGTGGGTCGCTGTTTGCTCTTCATCTCTCGTTATTGCACAATACTACGCCAGGGCTTGTCTTTGACAGTGTGACAAATACCTTTTGCACTTGAACTAAATGCCTAAACTAATGCCATCTCATTTTGGTATCCCAGCAACCTGGCATCCACACAATTTGGAGGTGTGCACATTTCTCCCTTGCAGGGAGCCCTGTCTTTCCACAGGTTTATTGCAGCCTCAACACATAGGGCACCTGTCATGGATGAGCAACCACTGCAGCAGTCCTCCATCCCACACTCAGGACTAAGATATGCTGCCACTATGGTAATACACCCCAGGATCTCTTCACTGAAGCTTTGTGCATCCTTAGAGCTGTCTGAGAACTATCACAATGCAACACACACAGCATATTTTATGTCTGCCAGAAGATCTCTCAAAGACCCTGCAGATAGCATTCATATTTAGAAAATTTTTGATGCTGTGCTGATGTCTTAGACCTGTATAAGGGCTTCATTCTCTGTTATTTTGTCAGATGGAAGCTGGAAGTTTAAAAGTTTAAAAGTGAACAACTATTGCAGGGGTTTCTGTTAACATTGCAAGCGAACACTCGTGTACAACGGGTAAAGCTGTCGAGTTGCATGTTTTTGATTTTTCTCAAATCAGCAGCCAAGTGTGTTTATGTGTGCCGCTGCAAACTAAGAATTTTCCTCTCATCAGTCACCACAGACCCTCATTAACGATACATTTTAAACCCTCCAGGGAAAATATTGGCACTCTGTTTTGAACAATTCATCTTTTAGTGGCATTAGTTACTAGAGGGGCTGTTCAAAAACACCTGTCCATGACTTTCTTCTCTTTTAAATTTTGTTCTTTTTCACATTTTTGACATTTTGACAAGTCCCAGGAAGCTGCATGAACTACTTGAGTTTATGATCTGTACAACCATTGTTTAAAATGAGTGTGCTCTGTAGAGACAAGATGCGAGAGTTGCATATTTAAATGTTAATACAAACCACTCTTAAGCCTCCCTGGTAAGGTCTATTCAGGGGTTCTGGAAAGGAGGGTCCATCGGATAGTCGAATCTCGGATTCAGGAAGAGCAGTGTGGTTTTCATCCTGGCCGTGAAACACTGGATCAGCTCTATACCCTCAGCAGGATTCTGGAGGGGGCATGGGAGTTTGCCCAACCAGACTCCATGTGCTTTGTGGATCTGGAAAAGGCCTTGGAAAAGGCACCGGCGTTTCCGGTGAGAGTTGGACTCCGCCAAGGTTGCCCTTTGTCACCGATTCTGTTCATAACTTTTATGGACAGAATTTCTAGGCGCAGCCAAGGTGTTGAGTGGATCCGTTTTGGTGACCTTAGGATGGCATCTCTGCTATTCGCGGATGACGTGGTCCTATTGGCTTCATCAGGGCATGATCTACAGCTCCCCTGGAGCGGTTCGCAGCCGGGTGTGAAGCGGCCGGGATGAGAATCGGTGCCTCCAAATCTGAGACCACGGGCTCCTCCGGGTTGGGGAGGATGTGCTGCCCCTAGTGGAGGAGTTCAAGTATCTTGTTCATGAATGAGGGGAAGATGGAGCGGGAGATCGACAGGTGGATTGGTGCAGCGTCTGCTGTGAAGCGGGCGCTGTACCGATCCGTTGTGGTGAAGAGAGAGCTGAGCCAAAAGGCGAAGCTCTCGATTTACCGGTCGATCTACGTTCCTACCCTCATCTATGGTCACGAGCTTTGGGTCGTGACCGAAAGAACGAGATCCCGGATACAAGCGGCCGAAATGAGTTTTCTCCGTAGTGTGTCTGGGCTCTCCCTTAGAGATAGGGTGAGGAGCTCAGTCATCTGGGGAGGACTCAGAGTAGAGCCGCTGCTCCTCCACATAGAGAGGAGCCAGTTGAGGTGGCTCGGGCATCTGGTCAGGATGCCTCCTGGACGCCTCCCTGGTGAGGTGTTCCGGGCACGTCCCACCGGGAGGAGGCCCAGGGGAAGACCCAGGACACGCTGGAGGGACTATGTCTCTCTGCTGGCCTGGGAACGCCTTGGGATTCCTCCTGAGGAGCTGGCCCAAGTGGCCGGGGAGAGGGACGTCTGGGCCTCCCTACTGAAGCTGCTACCCCGCGACCCGACCCGGGATAAGCGGAAGAAGATGGATGGATGGATGGATGGATGGATGGATGGATGGATGGATGGATGGATGGATGGATGGATGGATGGATGGATGGATGAGTTGCATATCAAATTTTGATTAAACCTATTGAGTTTAGAGGTTTGCATTGTCTCCAAATAGATCTTATTAATGTTGCCATCTAAAAACTCTCTTTTAACAACCCATTTTCAAATTATATGACTTATTGAGAACCATGAGTGAATGTTTCAAAGCTAATTATTCAGGTTGTGCCATCTTTATATGTATGCATTTTAAATGTTGACCATTTTAACTGTGCAAAAAGCCATCTAAAATCTGCTAATCACATTCATGATTTTAAAGAAGGATGGGGAGACTATGCTTTAAAAGTGGATGAAATTTCACATTTACATGTACTTCATTATAAAAGAGTAGATCTAATTACTTATTGTAAGGAAAAGCCAATCCAAGATGACTTTTTGATCAAAAACTTGGTAAACACTATGTAGTCTTTACCTGTGGGGGGAATAAAAAAAAATTTTCACTAAATTAATATCACATTACCTAATATATGTTAACTATACAGCATACTGCTGTAAAAAGCAATCCCAATGAGTGCATTTTGATTGAACATGTCCAAAGCTGATGGGAACACTTCATCCTACTACCCACTGTATGTTTTTGAACAGCTCGAGCAGCCAATTAATTACTTTAAAAATATTTTTTGGCAGCTGATGCAGAATTAAAGACACTCAATGTCCAGTAAAGAGAACTGTTATCATCTTTTTGGCTGCCAGCAATCTTTCAGCTTTTTGTGCCACATGCAAAGTGGAGACGACTACTGCAGGTTGAATGCACTCGCATACATTGGGCTTATTTATTAGATATAGACGCAGTGAAAAAAAATAGTCAAATGCTAACTTAGGTTGACTAATTACACGAGATTCTGTGCCAGCATCGACAACTACCTTACGCACATCTCTGGTAACACAATAAAGCAGAACTCGATGTGCCTGGAACGAAAATCATTTGGCGACATGAAAGTATTGCTTTGTGAAAAGCTGGCTGGGGGAACATGTGTGAGCTCAGATTGAGACATTGAGAGCACAGTGCAATCAGATCCACGACCCTGTGATGATTTATTACCGGTGCTTACGCAATTTCTGTGCTCTTTTTGATAAAACAGATTTTATAATGGCCAGGTAAATTTACAGTCATTTTAAGAAGGAGCTGAAGGTTGAGATGCATTTTCACAGTTACTTCACTGAATTATTCACACCCTTTGAACTTTCCACATGTTAAATGGTAAATGGACTGAATATGTATATATATATATATATATATAAATATATATATATATATATATATATATATATATATATATATATATATATATATATATATAATTTCAGGCAAGTTGAAAATATATATGTTGTGCATGTGTCTCATGCACAGGGCCGTGCACCTACATGGAAAACCTGAGCTTGAACTAGAACTCGCCACCTTCTTGAGGCCACAGAAAGTTCTCACAACCCTGAACAGTTGCAGCTAAAGTAAATAGGAAACCTAGATAAAACAGAAATGAATGCAAGGAAACCAGATTGCGCGTGTTTGTGTGCACAAATTGGAAATAATTGAGCTAGCGCCCTCCCTCATCCGAACCCACAATATCTGGGAAGCTCGTCGCTTAATAGCGTTCCTCCTTCTCCATCTCCTCCTCGTGTTGGACTGCTAATTATGTAAAGTGTGGGGTTTATTGAAAAGGACAGACACGGCACACACACAAACACACACTGAATGACAAGCGGCAGCTTAATTACCATCTGAAACGACATCCTCAGCTCTGCTGATAACTCTCTTAAGAAATGCCAAATTATGGAGGAGCACATACGGAGGCTGGCGTGTTTTGTGTGGGGTGTGTTAATACAACTTTGAACACAACCAGCCTGCCTTTCCACAGAGCTCTGTCACCTGCTTTGTCAAGCAGATGTGTGTTATTAGCTCAGTACTTTGTATGAGCGATGGTTATCTCAGCGGCAGCCCTCACTTTCTGCAGAGCTCCGTGTTCTCTTTACCACCGAAACATCATGATTAGTTCATAGATTTGGCTGCTTCTGCTTCTTTCAAGCGCCAGCTCTGCTGAGAGAACTGTTATTAATCTTTGCACAGAATCGCAGCTTTCTCTGATTTTACCGTTATTCAGACAAATAACCAGCGGGGGATGTGTCGTCAAGCCTAGGCTTAAAGGGCATACATCATCTCTTAGTAGTTATATTCATTCCCATGAAGGAAAGGGAGGAATGTAAACCAGCAGGACACATTATGCACAGCGGGCCACACTTACTGGTAAATTATTACTTGTGTTTAAAAAAAATAATGTCAGTTAAAAAACTAAAACTCAGGCAGCGTTCAGACGTTTGTATTTTTTGGTCCATTTCCGGCCAGCATAGTGACTCTGATGCGCACACTCACCGCCGGTCCTGTTCAACAGAACAACCGTGTTACCAGTGAAATGTACTATTGTCAGCTAACCTGCCGATTTATAAAACATAGTGAGAGTGAATGGAAGAAGCTGAAAGTCTCAGTCTCTACACATTTTACTTGAGGATCTCACTACGCTACAACGGTGCAGAGGCCTAAACATTCTTCTGAGGACATCGTCTGTCCTGCTGCACAGATTCTGTCTGGATTCAGAGTAGGTTCTGAATATGTAAGACAAAGTTTCATTGGTGAGAACGTTGTGAGAAATAACAAAAATACAACTGCATCCAGAAATTATTTTCCTCCCAACATGATCAGATAATCCTCAAATGCTCTTCACTTTTACATTTTTTTTAACTGTAAGATCGCTAACTCACGGTGTGGGAGCTGATCTGGCCTTTCAAATCAATCAATCCCTCCGTCAGTCAGGAGGGTTGTCTGTGGACAGGCTTCTCTTCATGCATATGTGGATGTTTGAATGTTTTTTTTTTTTTCTTATCCATGCATGCCTCAGAGGAAACAAGACAAGTCTGTCCGATCTAAAGCAGAGTAGAACAATGGCGAGCCAAGGTTTCATTATCCTCTAGGCTACTGTACTCACACAGCAGACAGCTTGTTCACAGAACGGATCCAACAACAGCCCTAAAACTTCCACGGGCGAATGTACAGTATGCGGGGCCCTTGATAGTAGCGTGCTGCTCGGTGAGCCGGGTTCTTCACTCATTTCATGTGGCTTACGCTTGAATTTTACAGGTTGTCATGTGAAAACGTCAACCTTCTGCCGGTTTTCTGCATTGCTCTCTTGAAATCCGTCAGCCAATTGGATTGACTTCCTCGGTTAACATGTATATCTTGCTTCCTTGTGCAATTCTCCACAGCCTCTCACCTTCATCCTCAGCGTTTCTGCAGTCAAATGGTGGTGCATTACTAAGGTCCATATAGGCTCTATTTTCTTTTAAAAAGCTGCACTGCCAAACCACGTATTTCACGGTTGGATACCTTTTTTAATCTGTCTCCCTCTCTCTCTTTCTCTCCCTCCCTGAGAGTCTTCCAGTGCACTGCAAGTGTTCCTCCTTCTCACTCCAGTTCTCTCTTTCTGTTTGAGCTCCAAAGAAAGGGAACAAATTAGTCTGGCTCAGCAGCCTCCATAGCCCCATGACATCTCTCTGTGCATTGTTTGATGATGGTGCGTGAATTTTTCATGGTGTTACAGTATATTTGCTTATGCTTCTTGGATTGTGAGCTGTACACAAAGGGAGATCGCACTGAAAGGGGAGGAAACGCAGCAACTAAAATTCATAAAAGACATTAGCCAGGGAAAAAAAAGAGGCAGTAATACAGTGATTTGCAGCCTGCGCTCCCCGACTCGACGTTCAACAAGGCGGCTGAATCTAGGCATGCAGGGCATGTACACGTGTGTGTTTCCTGTTAATAAAATATGAGAGACATGGAGGCATTGATGTTCCAATGTTGAAGCCTTTTCTGCTTTCCTCGCGGAGCAGGGGTATAAACAAAGCTGCAAGAGCTCTTTATTTTCTGCTGTCATGATGACATCTACTGCTTGTCCAGGCCTATAGAAATATGGCCAAACACTTTCTTGTGTTTAACCTTGTCGGGTCTGAAAAACCTGAGCCGCCCCAAGAACCTGTAAGACCCTGGACAGAATAATAAATGCGGGGCCCGGTTAAGGCCAAGACCCACTCAATTGTTTTTTCTTTTGTTTTTCTTTTTTTTTTTCGAGCGGTGCATTTAAAACCTCTGGTAAGCCAACAAGTAAGCCAGCATTTACATGGACCAAAGCTTACCAATGCAACGTCTGTGAAGTCAAATTAGCAGTAGCTAAGTGTAATTGTTGACCGGAGAAAATTCAGCTAGGAAATTTTGTTTGCAGTTACAGTGTGAAAATAAGACTCCAGCAGCAGAGATGATCAAACAGCCTGCAGTAAAGCATGACTGAAATGACAAAATATTCTCCTTTGTGCTATTTATTTATCAGGTCTTCAAAATCCGGAGTAAATCAATTCCCTGCAGAATAATCACAACAGCGGACTGATATTCAAATCTCTTTTTCTGTATAATGTGTGGCTCTTGGTGTCTTATTTGCATATAGGCCATGTAATCGGACTCAATTCTCCACTCAAAATACCTTCACCTACAGACACACTTCGGGGGGGGGTTGTTATCTATCTATCTATCTATCTATCTATCTATCTATCTATCTATCTATCTATCTATCTATCTATCTATCTATCTATCTATATAAATATATATGTATGTATGTATGTATGTATGTATGTATATATATATATATATATATTTATATATATATATATATATATATATTACCAGTTGTTAAGCATGTACATATTTTAAATTTCAAAGATAGGTTTTTTTACATGAGGTGTGACTTAAATAAAAATCGTTTTGAGAATGTCAATTTTAAAATAATGGATGTCTTCTGATAGAAGAATTTACTGCAAACAAGAAAATCTTCAGAACCTTCACATATAAAAGTAGGCTCCTTGTTGATCAATATGTCCACAAACCTAAAGTTTTGCAATCTAAGGTAAAAAGAAAGGCGCACTCATGGGTCATAAACACCCTCCTGTAGTTTGCGTATGCCTCAGGTCGGCTTTCATTTGAAATGCTAAACCATTTTTTCCCCCTCTCCGTTCTTGCAGAGGCGTCAATCCTGTCGTTCGACGGCAGCATGTACATGAAGGTGGTGATCCCGAACATCATGCACACCGAAGCCGAGGATGTCTCCCTCCGTTTCATGTCCCAGCGGGCCTTCGGTCTGCTCATGGCGGCGACGTCCCGCGAGTCAGCGGACACCCTGAGGCTCGAGCTGGACAGCGGGAGGGTCAAACTGACGGTCAACCTAGGTATCGTATAAGCCGTCAGTGCTGGCTCAGAGGGAGCCATCGCTCAATTTTCAGATCTTTTTTTTGTACTTCTCTGTTCTTTTTTTTTTTTTTTTTTTAAAGCCAGACCTAACATGTACTAAACCAGTTCTGTAGTCCGTCTTCGTAGTTGCATGTTAATGTTTTCAACTTGCCTGAAATTGTAAACTCTTCTGCCTGGATGCCTTGATGTCCTTGTAGTGTTTTCTCTGTGCATTGATCTAACACCGGACAACGTTAGTCATGCTCTGCTGCGCATCTTTTGAACACATCATAGATCATTTAGTCAAAGTAGTCTCACATCTTTATTATTATTTGTGTTCTGTTTCACACTGGACACAGTAATTCAAGTAGCCGCATGTAGATGGTCGTTTGCAAACTCTTCACAATTAATTTGGTTGGCATTTTTTATCTTGGTGCTCCATTCCTGTGGTCTTCTTACCATTTATTTATTTTCTTTTCCCTCATATAAGAAGGTTCACCTTTGGTCTAGCTGGCATCTCCCAGGCCTTGTTCAAAGATGGCACTCATCCCTTCAAAGGCCCAGAGCCTGCGGCCCGTCTGGCAAACAGCCCGAAGCCACAGCAGCCAGCACGCCCGCAGATGGTGACGCGAGTGGGAGCATTAGAATCAGTGGAAGGATATAGCAGCTAGCCTGGAACGGTTACCCTCAAACAGATGAAAAAGGGCTTGATTCATCCCAGAAGCCACTACTTTGAAAAAAAAAAAAAAAACCTGAAAACCTTTCTTCAAAGAAATCTGAGCTACTTTAGGCTCCCTGTTAGATCCCAGTTTTAGATGATATCAGATGCCTTTCATTGGTGTCTTTAGGCCTCAGTGGGCTGTTGGTGCTATCTGGCGCGAGGCTGTTTGCTCCCACTTTTCTGTTGCGGTTGACGGCACATGAACAACACGGCCACTTTGATTTCAACCCACATCCTGAGCAACCTAGCCTTACTGATTTTTAGACATAGCATTTTAGAAGGTAGCACAGTAGAAGTCAAACATTTTGGGCTCCAGAAGCTTGGTTGCAAAATCAACATAAGCCCTTAAACCCCTTGTGAGTGTTTATAATTGTACTAGAAGACAACTATAATTATTTTAAGTAACCATCGGCAATAGAATAGTACAGTAGAGGTACAGTAGCATTGAAGAGAGTCAGGTTCAGATAGAGTCGGCCCAGGGTATAATCCAATTCAATTCAATTTTATTTATATAGCGCCAATTCATGATACATGAAATCTCAAGGCACTTTCCAAAGTCAAAATCAATCATATTATACAGATTGGTCAAAAATTTCCTATATAAGGGAACCAGTTGATTGCATCAAAGTCCCGACAAGCAGCATTCACTCCTGGAGAAGCATAGAGCCACAGGGAGAGTCACCTGCATTGTCCATGGCTTTGCAGCAATCCCTCATACTGAGCAAGCATGAAGCGACAGTGGAAAGAAAAACTCCCCATTAACGGGTAGGAAAACCTCCAACAGAACCAGGCTCAGTATGAACGGTCAACTGCCTCGACCGACTGGGGGTTAGAGAAGACAGAACAGAGACACAATATGACAAAAAAGCACAGAAGCACACATTGATCCAGTAATCTGTTCTACATTAGATGGTAATAGCGGGAGATCTGTCTTCCCTGGATGATGTCTCAGCTAACAGAACGTCAGACCAGGTGTACCTTCTATGAAGAAAAAGAGAGAGAACAAAAAGTTAAAAGCTGAAATGACAACAGTCATTTCAATGTAATGCAATGCAAAACTAGAGAACAGTAGAACTCAGTAGAGTGAGAAAAATAAACCCTGATGTCCTCCAGTAGCCTAAGCCTATAGCAGCATAACTATAGAGGTAGCTCAGGGTAACATGAGCCACTCTAACAGAAAGTTTTAAGCTTAGTCTTAAAAGTAGACGGGGTGTCTGCCTCACGGACCAAAACTGGGAGTTGGTTCCACAGGAGAGGAGCCTGATAGCTAAAGGATCTGCCTCCCATTCTACTTTTAGAGACTCTAGGAACCACCAGCAGACCTGCAATCTGAGAGCGAAGTGCTCTGTTAGGAACATACGGAGTAATCAGAGCTCTGATATATGATGGAGCTTGATTATTAAGGGCTTTATACATGAGAAGAAGAAGAAATTCTTCTTCTTACATGGGGAAAATATTACAGAGAAAAGCACATTGCAGTGGAATAGTAGCAGTAGGTTAAGATATAAGACAAGTTGGAGTACAAACTAAAACATTAAAATTCAAAAGGCAACTCTAAACATATTTAAAAAACAAGGTTTTTAACCTTGACTTAAATGAACTCAGGGTTTCAGCACTTAAAGTCTTCGTGGAGTTTCTTCCAGATACGTGGAACGTAAAAATTAAATGCTGCTTCTCCATGTTTGATTCTGGTTCTGGGTATGCAGAGTAGATTTGAGCCTAAAGACCTGGGGGTGTGTAGGGATGATACAATGATCAACCTTAGCCAACTAATGTTTGCTTAATCACATTACAAATAGTTTATCGTAAAAGCTATATAATGCCGACAGTTGTTCTTTACATAGTGTCAGAAGGTGAGATAACATTGGGATTTCCTGACAGTTTGTGGTAAAGAAGAATCCACTAATGTCTTGAATTGTGGTGCAATGCCAAATTCATAGAAATAAACTTGTCTCCATGATTTATTTTTTTGCCATAATTTGATACAAGCGAAACCTTTCACCAAAAGGTTAACTAGAAGTGGACACCCCCATTCCCAATTTAAGGTCTGTTAAGAGACCCATAAAGACCCGGCCCAACTCTGGACAGATTCGTCTTTGACTAATGTTTTATTAGAACGTTGTAGGTTATTGCTGTAATGATACCGAGCGGTTGCAAATTGATGGGGAGGAAAGAAATGGCCGCTGGCGTCATGTGTCCGTCCCCGGAAGGTGGCTTTACTTGCTTTTGGATGTCTGCAGCTGTAACCTTGAAGGATGCGATTTCATCTGTCACTTGTTCTCCCCTCCCCATCTAGACTGTGTCAGGATAAACTGTAACACCAGTAAGTCAACATTCTTCTTCTGCAGCCTTTTTCTCCTTCAGTCAATATTTGGTTGTGGTCTGTGTGCTAGGTGTGGAGGCAGGAATGTGTGAATGCAGAGGGGAGGGAGGAGGGGAGGAGGGGGGCACTGGGAGCTGATAAGAGGATTTCTTAGATAAAAGGGGGGGAAAAAACGAGGAATAGCCAGAGATCAAAGTCATGCAAATCAGGCTTAATATACTTTCTATATTTTTAAATGGGCCATTTTCAAATTAAGTCAAGCAGCTAGCTCTGAATCTTTTCCTGTATGCCCGCAGCGACTAACTGAACATCTGCACTTTCAGCCTTTATGGGGAGTATTGGTTTTAGATTTCCACATAATAATGCGGTGTCTTCCAGTTGCCCAATGTCAATACGTTCTGCAGTATTTAAATCAGCAGACCGATACAGATGGTGTTTAACAACCTGTTCTTACTCAGAAAGAGGACTTTTTTTTTTTTTTGTCGCGTCCTCACAGCCTTGTAATGTTAGAGAGGAAAAAAGGAATGTAGAACGAAGGATTCACGAGTCTTCTCATTGAGACGACACCCTGCAGGAAGCCGTTTATATGCATTTCTATGAAAGTAACTGTGCACAGATTGGTCACTTAAAGGTGCAGTCACAATTTTACATCTGCTTACCGTCGACATGGGGGTCATTTATTTTGAGCTTTTGTCGGTTTGTTTGTGCGGTTCTTATTTCAGGGTCTTAATGCTGATTCGACAGGATTTGGCAAAAACATGAGTTGGGTGCGCCAATAAGAATTTCTTATTGAGTTTCTCTTAATCCATGCAGAGGCAAAATTATGCGCACAAGCTTAAACATATGCATAACCCCCCACTAACATTTGGATTACTGTGCCTCGGCAGGTCGCAGAGAAACCACAGACTATATTTCAGTATTCTCCTTTCTAGAAATGAGAGATTTATTTTAAATTGTCCGGCTTTCTCACGTGGACTTTGCCACAGTATTAGGGATCATTTACAAAGTTGAGGTCCAAGCTGTTCCAGAAGCTTAAGGCTTGGCTGCTTTAGTCATTTTAAACCAGCTTTAGTGTGCTGTCAGGCTTAACACCCAATTACCACCACTTTTTTTAACCAAATGACCCCAACTGGCCACCCTTAGATCAAACAAAATATGCTAAGGAGTTTCAGAACAATCCAAGAACCACCAAAGCTCAAGTCTACTGTCCGTGTCCAAACAGTGAAGACACTTTTACTTGGAGCATGGCTGCGGAGCATGGCTGCGGAGCAAGACGTGTCTTCAACACCTCGAAGTTCAACTGAGGTTTGCAGCTACTTTCATAGACAATCCTTGTGAAAATAAAAGCTAATTAGGAGGCTTAAAAGTTGTGTTCATGCCAAGAAATCCACCAATTGAAATGAGTTCCCAACATTACGCATTATATATAAGGATCTTGCTCACGCCCACAATAAGCGAGTGGTTTCTCTGCAACTCGCTAGAGAACATTTATCCAAAGATTACGTAGTTTTGTATGCATCTGAGCCTGCATGTATAAATTTACAATATGTTAACTTAAGAGTATCCACAATTAATTCAGGTGTCCACCCAACCCTTTTAATCACTAACATTAAATTCAGTTTTAGTCCTCCGAGCTGGTAGAAGACTCATTCCTTTTCATCGTTAAACCCCCAAATGAATGTGACGTTCATGACCTACGTGAAATTCTGACTACAACTTGGTAATCGCACAGATAGAAGCAAGCAGTGGGATTTTTCCGGTTCCGGTTCCTGATAAATAGCCCTTTGAACACTCAGACAACAACAATAAAGTGCATAACTACAGGAGGGAAATTAAAGTCTTAAATTCAGGTGAAGAAAGCTCACCAACGATCAGCGCTTATAAAGATTTAAAAACTGCTTCCATCCTAATGCGCCACATCCAATAATCTGAGGGGAGTTGCCACAGCTGCTTCTCCAAGAAACTAAATGGAGCTGCACTGCCCTCTAGTGGCATTCAGAGTGCACTAACTTCACTCCATCTGCTTCTAAAATGGATCTGGTGCTATTAAGTAGCTGCCATGTCAGTGTTTTGGTGCATTTCGTTCAACGTTTTGGGGATAACATAAAATATGTTAATAAAAGGGAGATATTGTTAGAATTGCTGTAGTTGAGTGTTTGTGTGAGTAACAACACATACTGCTTTCCTCTGTCAAGAACCAAACCAGATCTTTGTTTGACCACTGCTGCCTTAATCTAAAGTAGCAGCAACCCGTCTAGATAAAATCATTTAGACCCTGAAAACCTGAGCACCTCAAAAGTGAGTAATCTAGTCGTGCCTCAAATTTCTAAAGAAGCAAAAAACTGGTTTGGTTTTTGCTTGTGCCTTCCCCATCCTTCCACTAACTGACCCTCATCTTCAGGCAAGGGCCCTGAGGTTCTTTATGCCGGACAAAAGCTCAACGACAACGACTGGCACTCGGTGCGGGTGATCCGCCGCGGTAAAAACTTCAAGCTCATTGTGGACGACGACATGGCCGAAGGTATTGCCTCTTCCTGTGTGCTTCCTGATACGCAGCGCTTCTGTGTGTGGTTTCCATTGTTTGATTGCATCTCTGCCCTCTCCACTTTTCCACGGGTGGGATTTTTTTGAAGTCAAGTTCAGGGTTTTGATTTCTGAGTTGCATTAAATTTATTTATTTATTTTATAAATGAGAAAATACTGTATTACAATAGTAAATAATAATTTACTATAATTAATTATAATTTAGTAACTTTTTGACGGTATGCCAGAACTCTCATTTTGTTTCCTGCCTTTTGAGAAAACCACAATCCAGTGATAGTTTAGGAAATTATCTTACGGGAGCACAAAAAATCAAGTTGCCCAGTCATCAATGTGTTATGTACACATTAATCAAAATCATAAATACTTTAATAATCCCAGAGGGAAATTATATTATATTACAATAGTTATGATATTATAATAGTCTTAAAATATGGAGGAGAGGATAGTTTTTGGTACAAAACAGCATAGGAAGTTAGAAAAGTGCAGTAATATCTTGTTCACTAAATCAAAGAAGCTGGAAATAAAATATACATTATTTAAAGGTTTAAATAACTAGGGAAATAATTAATTAATATCTTATTTGTGGAGGGCCACTCTTGGCTGTTACTGCATGGTACAAATATAGTTGTTTTTCATCTACAGCACTGTAAATGTATAAACATCAGAAATGTATTTAATGTTGTCATTTATTCAGGAATAAAATGACAGAAATGAAAATTAAACAAACTCACTTTAGGTTTTGTTTGTAATTTTTTGAAAAAGTTTTACTTTTTTTTGTCAATAATTATTTCAACATAAATTCTATCCAGTAAAAACATGCTTCTGGTGATGGCACACTAGGTATAAGGTGAGAAATCTGTGCGTCCATTTTTATTTCCCTTGGGATTTGTCCTCTGTATTTGCTTACTTTAATCAAAGTCCTTCTTTAAAATCATTTTAAAATAAGAGCTGACCATCTCAATTCTTCTACATTTTGTGATGTCATGGACCTAAATGAAACTTTTATTCTCTGGCACACTTTAGAAAGATTTGCCTTTTTTGACATCCTGTTGATGAAATCCACAATCCACTGATCATTTTAGGAATATGAAATACACAAACACATATTTCTTTAACATTGTTGGTTTCTTCTAAGAGATAAAAAAAAAACAAGAATTCTGGCATAGTTTTGCAAGAATTCTTGAAAAACCTTTATATAACTAGCATTTATTAAATAAAAATAGTTTGATGTAAAATAACTCTCTTGGCCAACACTGCAACACTGCTGTAAAGTGGCCCCCACAGTTGTTGGCCCACCTGGTTAGCATTCAAACAAAAGCCTTAAAGCAAACATTTATTGTGTTGACTCCAAGATGCCATATTTTTCTGTGGTGAACCTGGAGATTTTTTTCATTTCTATTGCCATCGTCTATGCTGTCTGTGGTGGCAAGATAAACAGTGATCTTCACCATCCTGATTTGTTAAAATAGCAGTTGTTTTAAAATTTTAATTTTAGGTACAATTAGGAATGCAAACAACTGTGGCACATGTGATTTTGTTTAACCTCTTAAGACCCTATGATTTTAGTCTAAAAGTAGGCTTTTTGATGCATGAAATTTATCAGTTTCCCTTCAAACATTTTTTTCCTCCTGACAGACGTGTAAATGAGGTTAATATTTCATCAAACATATATGTTTGAAGAGAAATGGATCTTTTCAGCCTGTATGCACGAGTCTAAAAGCCTTTTTTTGCACTAAGGTTCTCGGGTCTTAGGAGGTTAAAACAATTATTTCTTAATGTGTATTTTAATTCCCCACACACACACACTGAAATCATGTACTGAAATCAAACAGGATTGTTTTTAATTTCTTAGCATGAAACTTTGGCATTTTGATAAAAGGTTAATTTATTTTTATACATCTTTACAGCTATGGAGAGTGCTGTGTCTTTATCTTAGGGTTATTTGTTTCCCTTTTTTTTTCTTTTTCCTCAACATCGTTGATAAAGTACTACTCAGTTTGATAAAGAAAAGGGGGATTGCTTATTTATCCATAGGTTGCTTTTTATGGTTTTTCTCCAAATACAATTTCAAACAAAACTCTTTAGAGTATCTTTAGATAACTATAGAGCCTTTTGCTCCTGTGTGATTAAGCACACAGTGGTATGTCTTTTTTTTTTCTCACAGTTCATGCTCACTTAATTTTTTTTTCCCGTTCTCATCCTTCAGGTCAGATGGTAGGGGACCACACCCGCCTGGAGTTCAGCAACGTGGAAACGGGCATCTTGACTGAGAAGCGCTTCCTTTCCTCAGCGCCCTCCCCTTACATCGGCCACCTACAGGTAATAAGAGTACGGGGCTGATGCTAAACATCTGCACTGTTAGATTTATTTTCAATTCTTTGAATCCGAGTAACACTTTTATTAATGAAAATCTCTGACTGACTTCTCCCCAGAGCCTCAAGTTCAACGGTATGCAGTACATTGACATGTGCAAGAATGGAGACATCGATTTCTGTGAGCTCAACGCGCGCTTCGGCATGCGCTTCATCGTGGCCGACCCCGTCACCTTTAAGACCAAAGCCAGCTACCTGGGCCTGGCCACCTTGCAGGCGTACACCACCATGCACCTGTTCTTCCAGTTCAAAACCACCTCGCCCGACGGCTTCATTCTTTTTAACAGCGGAGACGGGAACGACTTTATTGCCGTGGAACTGGTCAAAGGGTGAGTGGGACAGAGGAGCTGGTCGGACATGTTTTATCAATGAGCAGCTGAGCAGTCTGTAAAATATTAATGCATTTAAAATAACTTTTCATGTAGAAGGTGGAGCCAACTGAAATTTGACAGGGATCGGCCACATCTTTGACTCCAAATGTCCGAATGTTAAAAAGTGGTATTATCAACCAGCTACTAGTTCTTATTTGTTCTTATGTTCTTATTTGTTTTTCCAACAAACTTTACTAAGTGCGAGGAGGGAGTCTCTTAAAAATGCACAAACATGCAGTTCCTTGGCAAAATAGTCTTTACACTTTTTGTCAGTAACTATACGCTTTGTCAAAAAGGAAAGTTTTAAGATTAGTCTTAAAAGTAGACGGGGTGTCTGCCTCACAGACCAAAACTGGGAGTTGGTTCCACAGGAGAGGAGCCTGATAGCTAAAGGATCTGCCTCCCATTCTACTTTTAGAGACTCTAGGAACCACCAGCAGACCTGCAGTCTGAGAGCGAAGTGCTCTGTTAGGAACATACGGGGTAATCAGAGCTCTGATATATGATGGAGCTTGATTATTAAGGGCTTTATATGTTAGAAGAAGAATTTTAAATTCTATTCTTGATTTAACAGGAAGCCAATGAAGGGAAGCTAAAATTGGAGAAATATGATCCCTCTTGTTGATTTTCATCAGAACTCTTACCGCAGCATTTTGGATCAGCTGAAGACTTTGAACTGCATTTTGTGGACTTCCTGATAGTGAAGAATTACAATAGTCCAGCCTTGAAGTAACAAATGCATGGACTAGTTTTTCAGCATCACTCCTGGACAGAATGTTTCTAATTTTGGCGATATTCCGGAGGTGAAAAAAGGAAACTCTGGAAACCTGTTTAACATGGGATTTAAATGACATCTCTTGGTCGAAAACAACACCAAGATTTTTAACTTTATTACCAGAGGCCAAGTTAATGCCATCCAGATTAAGTGATTGATTAAGAAGTTTTTTTTTTGAGGACTGTGGTCCAAAGATTACAACTTCTGTCTTGTCAGAATTTTAAAGCAGGAAATTTAAAGTCATCCAGCTTTTGATGTCATCAAGACATGACTGCAGTCGAAGTAACTGATTGGATTCATCAGGATTTATTTTGAGAAATTTTGCAGCCTCTCATCAGTTTGCCTGTGCAAATTCTCAGTTATCTGGGGCATCACAACAGCAAACAGGCTTAAATCGGAGGCAACCAGACTTTCTGAAAACATTTGTACATCTATCCAGGAGTCTTTGTTAATTCTGGTGGCTCGGAGCAACTTGCAGTTAGTGCACTGCTGTTGTTTTCATCAGTTACTAGCTACAGTTACTACCTCTCTGATTAAGGCCTGCCTGGCTTATCAATTTAGGTGGACAGCCTTGTCTTGGTAGGTTTCCAGTTGTACCGTACTTTGCACTTCTCCACTCTCAGGTGATGGACTGAACTGAGCTCTGTGAGATGTTCATAGCTTGCATATTGTTTTAGAACCTGACTCTGCTAACCATGATGTTGTTTGTTCCCCAATGTTCTCTAAGCAAACTTCTGAGGTCTTTAAATACTAATTTATGAAGGCAACTGATTGCAAAGGATTTTATTCAGAGGTATCAATGAAAGTGGTAATTATTCCGATGGGACATGTGAAGTTCTCCAATGTGAGATCAATAAAGCCTATCTTATCTTATCTAATTAATGCGACTTTCCTGATTTTTTTAAATAAAAAAAAAATCCCAAATGATATTTTTCTGCCACTTTATAAGCATTTTTTTTGTTAGTCTATGACAGTGATGGCCAATAACATGCATTGAAGTTTGTGTTTGTAACTTAACCAAATATGAAAAAGTGTAAATACGCTTGCAAGGCACCATAGAGCTCAGTGAGTCATCTCTGATTTCGTCAGTATTTGCCTCCAGGGAGCCAGACTTTCTTGTAATCTTTTGATTTGATCAACAGTTCTGCGGGCTTTCTGAAGTCCTTTTCAAAGCTTTGCTGCTTTCACGCTCATTTTCAGCCCATCTGCTGACGCTTGTTTCCTGCCAGGTTCATCCACTACGTGTTCGACCTGGGCAACGGGCCCAGCCTGTTGAAGGGAAACAGTGACAACCCACTGAATGACAACCAGTGGCACAACGTGGTCATCACGCGAGACACCTCCAACACACACACTCTCAAAGTGGACAGCAAGTCGGTCACCCAGAACGTCAACGGGGCCAAAAACCTCGACCTGAAAGGTAGCTCAAAGAAAGACCTGTTGCATAAGTCGCCTTTCAGAACGTGGAGCCGTAATCACGCTCCCCCATTTCGCGTGCCGTCAGGTGACCTGTTCGTTGGAGGTTTGGGACCCAACATGTATCAGAACCTCCCCAAGCTCGTGGTTTCCCGGGAGGGCTTCCAGGGCTGCTTGGCGTCCGTAGATCTCAACGGGCGCCTGCCAGACCTCATCAACGACGCCCTTTTCCGCAGCGGACACATAGAACGCGGCTGTGAAGGTACGAATTATTGCTGTATAAGAATTAACCTGTTGCATGAGATTTATTGAGTTAGACTCACCCCCTAAAAAAAAACCCGGCAGCATAGTTAATCCTGTTTTTCCTTTCCTGATGGGAAGCATCTGTCGTGTTTTTGGGTTGATGTTTCGAACCACCCTGTATCACTGAGAAGTTTTAGGAAATCTGATGTGCTACATCCTTGATATCATATTAACCCAAACTATTATGAAAAGGGCAACAATCTTTCTTGTGTAGATTTTAAAAAGTAAGACTTTTAAACTTGGTTCGTTCAGGTTTCTGTAACTTCTGCAATTGCTGTCCTGAAACTGCAAAGAATTCCCTGCTGATTGTCACAAGAAAAAAAGGAGTCTGATGTAGAGTTTATTTATTGAATCTTGACTGACGACATGCTTTACTATTTGGTACCTTGATATTTAAAACGTTTCCTGCAGGAAGAAAAGGTTAAAATGTGTATTACATAAACGGCTGATCAGTAAACTGCATCCACGTATAATTGACATGAATGCCACCCAAACTTGGGGGTTTCATTTATTTATTGATTGTAGCTATCAAAAAAAAAAAAACTTGGCAATACGTATTCTTTTTTACAGAATTGGTAAATTTCCTATTAACTGATTTCCAGGCATAGATCTATGTCTTAACCTTAGATCAAAGACATACAACTGTAGAAGTTGTATGTTGTGTAACCTAATTTATATGCAATCATTAATTGTCCCATATTAATATCACATTATGTTCAGTATAAGCATTTATACACTGTCTACAGGAACTGCATCCTCTACCAGGGAATTAGCTGGGTGTAGTTCCTGATACTTTCTTTAGGGGGCAGTAGAAGAGTTTTTATAAGGTCAAACGGTCCTTGCAGCTGCTCAGAAAACACAAATCTGTTTTAAAATCAACCAGTACAACAGAAAAGATCCCACAAACATTCACACACACAAACACACACACACACTTTTGCACAGCTCACATTAAAGCTCCTCCTCCCATGTTGTCTGAGTGGCAAGCGTTAAAAGTTTTCTGACCGCTAACAATGCTGGCGCCCTTACTAATCTTTTTGCTCTTGTTTCCTGCTCTGCTCTGTTCTGTTTTGTTGTTTTCTTTCCGCACCAACAAAGTTGGCTTCACCAAAGCCGACCTGCAAGGTAGAGGGTTCAACTCCGCCTCTCGAAGGCCAGCTCGCCTGAAAGGTTGCTGTGTGCAATGCATCGTGGGTGTCACCATGGCAATGTCGTCTTTCAGCTGCTGCAGTAGGGACTTGCTCTCTGATGGGAAAGAAAATGAGAACAAACTGTGGAGGCACACAAATTGTTAGGCAGGCACGAAAATACATGATTCCTTCATTAAAGTTGTTTAGGGCCTTGGAAAAGTATTCATACTCCAGGAACTTTTACACGTTTTGTCATGTTGCGATCAGAATCTTTTATATATATATATATATATATATATATATATATATATATATATATATATATATATATATATATATTATATATATATATATATATATATCTATATATATATATATATCTATATATATATATATATATATATATATATATATGCTCAGGTAACTTCAAACACAGACCTGGTTTGCAAATTGCCTTTAGAATTTACCTAATGCAACAAACAGCATCAACAAAACCAAGGAACACATCACACCATCACTAGGATAGTGATGAGGTGTTTAAAGCACGGTTAGGTAAAACAAATAAAATCATCCCACACTTTGTAAAATCTCCCTGTTCAATATGTCTGCCAAAAAATGAAAAGGGTTTGGCGCAAGCGCAAACCCTTTCATTCAAGACACAATGGTGGTGACTCTGGAGGAGCTGCAGAGATCTCCATCTCAGCTGGAAGTACCTGTTGAAATGCCTGGCATTATCCATGGCCGGCCAAAAGTCTCATGGAGACACAGGAGACGTGGAAGACCGTGTTCTGGTGAGATCATGCCTAAATAAAAAATAGTTTTGGCCTACTTGCCTAATACTGTCACGTCAGACCTTCCCCACAGTGAAGCATCGAGCTGGGATGGGGGAAGACGGTGCAAAGATAGTTACAGGGCAATCCGAGGATAAAGCTTGCTACAGGCTGGCCAAGACTTGATCATGAGGCGGAGGTTTGTCTTCTTGCCAGATGGCGATAAAAATGTTGCCATAGCCATATGGAATCACGGCAATCCAAGTGTTAGAATGGCCTAGTAGAAGTCTAGATCTAAATCCAGGCCTGGAACTTGATGCTCTGGTGGGAGCTAATTTGCAAAGCTGTGAGAGACCTGGGCCAAAATATTTGCAGCTTCATTTCCAGTGAAACGTTGTAAAATATATTCATTCACAGGGAAAAAATACCGATCCAGTTTCTTTGAAATGAACCTTTGTTGTTTGCATTTATGGTATTATGACAAACCTGTGGAAAAAGCTCAAGGAGTGTGATTACTTTTAGCCCTGGAAATAAATACTAATCTGGCATCTTATGTCTGGTTTATCCCTTTATTTTGTTCCCTATTTTTTGCACATTCAGGCAAAATGTGCCGTTCTGTTTAGAAAGTTGCTAAAACTCCAGCCATCCAGTGCAAGACTGCAGATAAATCGGGTCATTTCTGTAACCTGGGCTCATTTAGACGGGCCTGAAAAAAAAAAAAACAAGGCTAGCGGCACGCAGGTTTGTAGCAGCTGAATGCCAGTCGTGACACACTGTAAGCCGTCGCAGTCGATACGGAGAGGCTGTGGCTCCACATCTAAACCGTCACTGCGCTGCCTCTGACTTAAAAAGCCATCTTATCTGCTGCCAGGAGACTTTTTCCTGTCCCCCCCCCCCCCCTCCCAGAGAGCAAGTCTCCCGCTCCAACACTGGAATGCACACTTTCATTCGCCTTGATATAACACTGTACATATATGTGCACAGCGCCCTCAGGATGCCTGGTTGACCACCATTACCGTACATTACACAGTAAATGCACTTTCAGCTGGCGAACTTGCTCTGTTTCTCCACCTAAACTGTCCTCTTCCTCTCTTCACCTCGTCTTGCACAAGACAACTGCTCTTAAACGAAGTTTACTTGCATTTGTCTGTTTCTTTTTATTATTTTATCAGTATTATTATTTGTAGTTTGTCTTATTTACTTGGGTTTGTTTCCTACTGTTTCTGGTTATGAGAGAGAGAGATATAACTGTCGAGGTTTTCCTCCTTTGTCTGTGCAGGCTTTTAGCGCCGGATTGTTTATCTCGTTATCTATGCAGTGCACTTGTCCTTATCTGCATTCCCTTTCTCTAGAAGTATTCAAAAGTGAGAGCTATGTGTGGTGTGAGGAATAGCAAACACACATCCCGTTTGACTTTGAATACCCTCCTTGGTTCTCGTCTGGCTCCGGTGCATACTCAGAGATATGCGCCGTGCGTTCTTAAGTGCTTTACGTGTCATGTTTCTTTTCTCCTCATGACTTCTGTCTGTCTGGTGGATCTATCGTTCATCTTGTTCTCTCACGCGGACGTTTAGAAATGTAACCGACGCCATGTTTATGACATTTTTTTATATGGTTATTGGTAGCTGGAGTGTTGTTTTTCTTTTTTTTTTTTTGGTTGTTGTTGTTTTTAACCGTTCAAGTCTTGTCCTGCTTGTTCACAGAGGGAATGCAGCGTCTAGAAGTTTTACTCCGATAAAACTTTTCCCGAACCGTGTCGGAATGAATAGAAAGTTGCATGCGGGGCCTGCGTGCTCACTCCCTGTTTTAAACGAGAATGAAGCCGAAGGGATGGCGACAGTGTCACCGCAGCGGCCGGCCCAGCGTCCCACGCCTGTCCGCAGCAGCGACTTTTAAACGCCGGTTGCTCGTGCATGCTCTCGGTCGGGTTTCACCGTAATTGAATCGCGGTGTGCGCATCGGCTCCCTCTGCCTAAAAGAGCATGCTGCGGTGGCCCTCGCACTGCCGTTGCGGCGCGGCTGCAGCTTCGCACGGCATGAGGCGGGATTTTCCCGGAGACGGTCCTTAACCGGCCTGTTGTGAGGCCGGGCCTCCTGTGGTGACACTGTCTGCTCTCCCTGCTGTCTAGGACTACGTAGTGTACATCTGTCTTTCTAGAGTGCATATCTTCTGCATGGGTCCTTATTGCTGTAGGCTCAGTAGCCGCCTTTAGCACTGCCTGACCGCACACCGGCGCTATCGCTTTTTGTCTCTCTTCTCCTAAAGGGCCGAGCACCACCTGCCAGGACGACTCGTGCGCTAATATGGGCGTGTGCATCCAGCAGTGGGAGAACTTCACCTGCGACTGCTCCATGACGTCTTACACAGGCACCCACTGCAATGACCGTGAGTACTGATTGACCTTTTTTCGCTTTTGCTTTTTAAAGAATCTGTTGTTGTTGTTTTTTTAGCAATCTTTTTTTTTTTCTTCTCTTGAACGAGAAAACATCTGGTAAGGCAACGAACTATAGCTATTTGGTCTGCTTTTTAATCAGCAAACCTGAGTAGACCAAATTAGTGATGTTTTACAGTGTGCTGCCACTGTAAAACTGTTTTCATAAGGAAATAGATTGCTACTACTACTTTCAAGTGTACAAATCCATGTAAACACAAAAGCGTGCATTCACCTGCTATAGAAAAACTGCTGAACAAGATTTTTAATTGTCTTCAACTGAGTACTGCAAGAGACACCGAGGGGGGAAAAAATTCCCCCAAAAAAATGTTTACTTTTGGGAAATCTATTGAAACATTTGCAGGATCCTTAGTTTAGTGTTATCCTGCAAATGTCTGTAACGGTTGTGAGATCCCACCAAAGTTTTTCAGTATTTAGGTTTTGTTTTGCGAGACCTCGGAAAAAGTGTTCTGCACATGTCAAGATGTGTCATTTGAAGAAGAATCAGAAACGCACTATTGGAAACATAAGCTTCTCAAATGGAAGTTTAGTTGGTGTTCAGGGGAGAGTTTCGCATCTCTAATGTCGAATCGCTAAATTAGCCAGTAAGATACAAGAACCACACAAGCTTTCATTGGCTGAGATCCAATGCCTGCCTGCTCGATGTTCTCCCCGTCGTCCGCGGCTGGACGCAAGGAACCTGCGCAGGATCCTACGAAACGTTTGTGAGCTCTAACAAATGTAACTCAGGGTGCCTGAGTTACATTCGCAAGACCGGATTCCACGAACGTACATTTGGCTTGTTTCCTCCAGTGGGCCCTCGCGGGGCTCAGTTCTCTTCAGCAGTAAGAGCCACATTGTTAACTGAAGAACCAGCCATTACAGGAGAAGTAAAAGTGGAACTGTATGCGTGTGTGTGTGTGTGTGTGTGTGTCTATGAGCTGGGATCTCTTATCCCCATGACGACAGGGGACTCCCCCTTGGTAATCACACTTGGCGGCCTTTCATTTAGCGTTTAATAGAGGGGGCACGGTGCTGCTGGGCCCGACTAATGAGGTGGTAGAGGCTGTTAGCGGAGCTGCTATCTGGGTGCGCCAGCGTCCGCTAATCACCCAGACCTTTCTGATTTCAGAGCCGGCTGCTGTGTGCGACTTTATATCTCTCTAATCTTTTTTTATTTCTCTCTATTTATTGTCTCTTTAACCTCTTCATCTGGTCTTGTTTTTGTTTTTTTTTTTATTGGATTTTCACACAGGGCAAGTAACTGACTCTAGCTCTTGCGTGGTGTTTTGGATGGAAAGAGATTTTGTGTTAATTAATGAAGAGAAGCCTGAATCCACCTCCAGGTTCTGCCAGTGGTGACAGAGAAAGCGGTTTCACTCATTTTAGAGCCAGACAGACAGAAATATAACTCTTCTTGAAATACAGGAGCTGAGACACTTTATTTCCCATCATTAAGATATTGCTGCTACAAGTCTTAATCTCCCTCCATTGATGAATGTTTTCCTTTATTGACTGAACTGCCCAAGCATATACCGTAAAAGTTAATTGATTCTTGTTGAAATTGGTTTTCATGTAAGGCTGTGTACTTCATTTCCTGTGATGGAAGCATGAAGACGCAAACAGGTCCAAAATTCTGTAAAAGGGGTCCACATTTCACCTTAATCCCGTCTGTACCAGAGCTGAGTGGTTCTGAATTCTGCTAAAGACCCTATGCTGTCTGATCTCTGCTTGCAAGGTTTCCTTTTACCACCAGGTGGCAGTAAATGCACAAGCAAGACCACACACTGCGCCTCCGTGCTGAGAGAAAATGAGATGCAATTCCCCAAGCATGAAATCAGCTCCCCGTTTCTTTTCCTACTCTGCCTTCGCCTCTTGTTGCTATCTCTATTCTCTATACCCCTCCTTCTGTATAAAAAAAACGTTGCCTTTTCGACAATTGCACTTGATGATCGTTAAAAAAAGAGCAATTTCCTGAGTGATGCAAACTCCAATGTCGATTATTGCCAACAGTTTTACTCCTTGGTTGAAGTACCTTGATAAAAAAAAAAAAAAAAAAAGGTGTGTGCTCAGTGCAACTCTGTGACTCCTTTCATTCGGCGAGTGCGGCAGTGCTGAGGGAGAGTTTCTAATTAACAATGTGGAAATGGAGCTTCTGCCTCTGTATCTCTCGGCCTTTCTCTCTCTCTGATAGCTGGCAGCAAATATCAGTAATTGTCTCCCTATCTGACTGCGTCATTGTCCAAAAGAAGGAACTTAAATAAGGAAAAGTGAACTCTTCTGGTAGACACGCTGCTCAAAGTTTCATCTCTGCCGACCGTTGGTGTCGCTGTGCCTTTGTGGCCAACAGGTCTGTGGAAGTAGGCAATGTAAAAAAAAAAAAAAATAGAAAAAAACTCAGCAGGTGAAGATCTTCTATTCAGCCTTGATTTGTTCTTGCACACCTCTGCAGATGGGACTGCTCTCTTTTGGACACAAAGAACATTTGCAGGAATCTCTGCGGCAAACTGGGCCATTTTCAGCGCCGCTCAGAGCGTCTTGAGGTGCATGCAGCGAAACGGGGAGGGGGAGGAGGGGGGGACAGCATTTCTAGCCCATTTAGTTCTGACTCAGTGTCAGGCTCATTTCTGCCTCTTTTTTTTACCCCCTTATCTTTGTGATTACCTCTCTTTCTCCGCTGACAGGTTTCATTAATGCCACCGCGTTTCATTTTAACTGCAAGGACATCAAAGCTTTGGGCCACTCGGACGCTCCAAATCTAGAACAATTACTCGACTTACGTAATGGAATTATCTCGGCAAAGGTCACTGAGTCACGCGCGTGGTAAACAGAGCGACGGAGCGGCGAGGGAGGAGGAGGAGGAGGGAGGCGGGGCGGCGGGGAGACAGAGCCCTTCTCTCTCTGGCTTGATGCTGACATCAGTAATTGCACAGATAGATTTTTGGAACTGAACGAATTTCTCTGTCAGCACGATTCCAGCAGCAACCCTCTGCTCCTGCTTAACCCGACGGCCGTGATCTATTTTTCAAGGCGCGCTCAGAGGGCTGTAACCATATCTGACTAACTGCTTACATAAATAACAACACAGCAGCAGCATCGCTCCCCTCACTGCTGGGGGGGGGGGGGGATATCCACGGCTTCTGCCTTTATACTCATGAAAACAAGAAAATAGAAAAGGAGATGGAGAAGTGGTGAGACGCCATGTTGTGTTTGGAGCAGACCACCCGGGAGGATTCCACCGACATGATGACCCCCTTCGCCCCCCCCTTTTGACCAACATGGCTGCTTCACAGCATCACAGCAGGTGGATAAGGAGAGGCAGCATCACAGCTTCGATGGAGAGCTTGGCGTGACGTCAGGGTTGAGTAGAGGATAAACAAATCGTATGCACGCCTTTGTGGCTATGGAGAAGGAGACCTTATGAATATTGAAGGAATTTTCATTAACGCGGTGAATAATTTAACCCACCTGTCTCCGTAGAAGGAACTGGGTAGCTGGAGTTGGCTGGAACTGGCTCGGCAGGTGTTGAGCCGAGGTTAGCTTGGCTGCAGAGCCCACCCCGACGCCTAGGAATCTGGCTCTGTGTCACCTGGGCACAGATGTCGGCTTCTTTAGATCCTAATTCTAAGAGAAAAACCAAAAAAACGGTTTTCTGAAACAGCAGATGGAATTGCAAAATTCAAGTTTCGAAAGGGAAATAAAGTTAAAATGGTTCTCTTCTTGCAGAGGTTTATAACCGTTTCCTGCTGAATCTGACGTAACCTTTTGGTGAAAAGGGGTGCTTATAAGTGGAACATTTGCCTATAAATACTAAAGGTAGATCAAAAATGGGCCGAAAGTGTTCCACAGAGGATGATTTATCCTCAGGGCACAATTTATCCCAAAAGCCCACTTTGAAACAGTCCTACTCTCTTTGGTGCAATAATTCCGACGACGCACTGTGCAGCTTGACTTAAACTTCCAATGTAATTGTTTTCATCACAAAACATAGAAATTGACAAAAGCATTACAAAGTGTCCATACTTTTAGTGTTTTTAAAAGATAAATATTTGAATCACTTTCTCAGCCGGTCGTCAAAAACTCCTTCTTATATGTGCAAAAGGGACGTTTTATTAATTTTCCATTTGGTAAAACTTCCAGTGTTTGATGGTGGCAAGGTTGGGTACTGGTGGGTTTAGATTTAATTTAATTTGAGCTCCTTCTGAACAACTGCGTAGCAGAGCCACTGGTTAATCATCGTCACAAAATGCGTGGATATCCGCCACAGGACTTGCTAGCACGTTTAGCTGGATTGCATGGCTAGTGTGGTTGCTATGGCGCTAACAGGTGTCCATGTTTGGAAGGTTAATAACCTTTCTGGAAGTCCCATAAAATAAAATAAAAAGAGAAACGTGAGCAGTTTAGTAGTTCTTTCATATAATATTCCATCCAAAGTCAAAGGCTAATTTCAGTGAAGATACTTTTATCAGGACTCCATTGGTTACAATGCCCATCTTTCATTTCAAAGCACACCACATAACGTTTGCCCTCCCAGGGAGGGCTGAACAATATAAAAAAAATGGTTATCGTTGGTGCGTGTTACCAACAAATATCTGGGACTACAGACCTGATATTGTCCTGCTTCGGTTTTTTGTGAATAGCATGACATTTATTCAATCATTCAACATTTATGCAGTCCAAGCAGTTCTTTGCAGTATTATTTCTATGCACAGTGGCGTGGCGGCGATGATAAATTTGCATTATATTTTGCAGCCCTACTTTCCAGCCACCGGTCGTGCCATAACTAACCACAATGTTTTCTGTCTTCGTCTTTTGTCTCCTTGTTTCTATGATGTCTGTAATGTTTTATCTCCACTAAACACGCAACCTGCATTTCCAGTTCAGTTGGGGAAAAATGTTTGCGTGGGGGGGAAGGGGTTGTGCCGTTAAGGTTAATGATACTTGTCCAGCAGCGTGCTGCTCACAGCCTCGGTCTAATTGCTTACCTGCAACACTGTGGAGTAAAATTCCCAAGAGTCAGAATCAAGGGAATTTGAACAAACGGTAAGAAAATGGAGGGGATGTAGCAATATGTGTTTGGTTCGTTGATATTTATTATGGATCACATGTTTCAGTATTTCTAAACCTTGCAGGATTGACATCAAATCAAACGGATCTAAATATGATGCTCAGAATGATAACTCTGTGTAGCATTTTTTTATTTTTTTATTTTCTCTTTGCTGACTTCTCCTTCTCTTACCCAGAAGCCGGAACTGATTAAAGTTCTTTATGGCGGTTCCTTTACAAACCATCAAAAGCTATGCTTGCTAACTCTCACTGCTTCCTGTCCGTCTCTTCATATTTGTGCACCCTTCACGTAGCTCACTGTGACCTTCACTGTTCTTTTTTTTTTGTTGTTGTTGTTTTTTTTGCTGTATCAGCAGGACATGGTGAAACCAAATGCGGACAACTGTGCATGTGAGACATGCGTCGGGGCAGGTTCAAAGCGGGATCGACTCACACAGGAGCATATTGTGCGGCTATTTACAGTAATGTATATGAGGCTTATAAGGTGGCCACAAACAGGAAATATTTGCTACCATGTCATAACAATCTCATATTAAGCATTTAGTTTTGGCCAAACCTGAGCACCTATCTCAATGTCCCAGTTTTTTATAAAGAAAAATAGGTGAAAAAGTAAAGCTTATCGTGGATTTTCTATAACATACAATACCTCACAGTTACACAAAAGCAGGAAAGTAGCAACTTCACAATGTTTTAATGGGGTTGAGGTCACAGAAGGGTAACGTTATCTATTCCAAAACCAGTTTCGGTAAATGTTTGGGATCATTCTCTTGAAACACAACCATCTAGCTCAGGGGTCTAAGACACCTGAAATAACACTAGTCCTACTATGACCCATTTATTTGATTCAGCTGTATTTAAGCAGATATACCTCTAAAAGTTGCTGAAAACGATTCACTGGGGATTGAGGTTTTAGACCCCTAATCATACTTTTGATTTAAATTCAACTTGAAGGATTTGGCGGTAGCCCCCTTCTCCATTGTTTCATCAACCTTTTATAGCAGAGAAAGACATCTCGGCATGATGCTGCCACCGTCGTGCTTGGCAGTAAGTTCCGTGCTCTAAGGGTTTGTTAGGCTCATTCTGTTCCTCCAAAAACGCTTCTTGTCATTGTGGCCAATTGCAACTTATTCTTTGTCTCCTCTGAAGATATTGCACTTCACGTCTGTTTTGAAACAGGTGATCATCTTGGTGGTTACCTTTCTCTCAGCCCAAAGTGCAGTAAAACCAACCACTCTGTAGACAGTGACACCGATTTGATCCATATTCCAGTTTATAGTCATCTTGGGGCTTCATGGTTTCTGGGTTAAGCCTAGAAATCCTAACCAGTGTCCCGAAGATGAACACATTGAAATTGCCTTACTAATGCTGCTGGGCCCAAAGATCAAATACGTAGCCTGAAATACACCAGATGCTTGGTTATGGCAACAAAAAGTGGGCAGCTTGGGTGCCACTTGCTAAGGGACATATAACCAAACAGTTTTGGGGTGCATGTTTATATTTCAGCCATGAAATATGGCTGGGATTTTTAAAACTCTGATCAGCACTGTATTGTCCCTGAATAAAGAAAATAATGGCTCAGCATGTTATCCTTTAATCACTTAAGAGGCAACTTAACGCCTTCCACTGCAGACTGTCCAGCCAGGAAAATATGTTGAAGCCTTCCCAGTGTGATAAATAAAATCATAGCTTCGACCGCTTTCTTTGCGTACACACTCCTACCCCGACACTCGGCAGGCTGCCTCCACGGGCCAACGAGAGAGAGACGTAGAGCGGGAGGGGATGATTGAGCTGCACACATTACAGACAGTTACGATGAAGGGCACCCATCTGTTTTGGTGCCAGGCAGGTAACCTTGAGGCTGACGGAGCATTCCCAGCACCCACACCGGCCCCCTCTCGAAAAGCGCCCAGCCTGGTCACAGACACATCCATCAACCTGTGTTCGCAGACACATTTCAGGAGCCCCGGCAACACATACAAATCACCCAATCAATACCTCCGACACTTCACCTGAACTTCAGGCTTTTTGTTAGGGAACAGTTGCTCATAGGGTTGTGCAGTAGCAGTATTAATATATATATGTAGCCTATAGAAAAAAAAAAAAAAAAAAAAAAAAAAAAAAAATATATATATATATATATATATATATATATATATATATATATATATATATGTATATATTTATGTATATATGTATGTATATATGTATATATATGTATATATATATATATATATATATATATATATATATATATATATATATATATATATATATATATATATATAAAGGTAATCATTGGAAATGGTTACCTAATAGCGAGCATGTGTGTAATAGTTTAATTTTTAAATAAAGGGCATGTTACAACAATTGCTTTCATGTAAACAGTTTATTTTATTTTGTTTGCTGTGGAATCAAATGTTTTTGCACATACTTTGAATAGCTTTAATACCCACTGCTGCAGGACTGGACTTTATGACATTCTTTCAATGACGAACGCTTTGAAAGCTTGGGTTAGTGTCAGGAAAAAAGAAAGTACAATCTCATTTTAATTTCTCAATGTGGAAGGACTTGCTTGAGCAGTTTTAAACACCACTTGTGTAAAAATAGCTACTTTGGATATAATGTTTTGAAAGTTTTTTACACATTATTTTGTGCATATCAATGGTTATCAATATCAATCTTTTACTAAGGTGTGTTTAAATGTGCAAAAAAAGTCCAATTAGACGCTGAGGTTAGTGTGGTGAGAGCTAAGGCAACAGCATAAATATGATAATCAGAATATTTATTGTAGTATTCAATTAAATTTTATTTATATAGCGCCAATTCATAACACGTCATCTCAAGGCACTTTACAAAGTCAAATTCAATCAAATCATACAGACAGATTGGTCAAAAATTTGTAGAAACCCAGTAGATTTTATTGAGTCTTGACAAGCAGCATTCACTCCTCCTGAAAGAGCGTAGAGCCACAGTGGACAGTCGTCTGCATTGTTGATGGCTTTGCAGCAATCCCTCATACTGAGCAAGCATGAAGCGACAGTGGAGAGGAAATGTCCCCTTTAACAGGAAGGTAAAACCTCCAGCGCAACCAGGCTCAGTGTGAACAGTTATTTACCCTGACTGAATGGGGGTTAGAGAAGACAGCAGAGACACAAAAAGCACAGAAGCACACATTGATCCAGGAATCCTTTCTATTTTATATGGTAATAGCGGATGATCTACCGCCCCTGGATGATGCCACAGCTAACACAACGCCAGACCAGGTATCCTTACTATGAAGAGAAAATGACAAAAAACAAAAGGTTAAAAGTTGAAATAACAAATAATGCAAATTGGAGAACAGTAGGAGAACTCGGCAGAGTAATAGAAATAGACAACATAACTACAGAGATAGCTCAGGGTAACATGAGCCACTGTAACTATAAGCTTTGTCAAAAAGGAAAGTTTTAAGATTAGTCTTAAAAGTAGACAGGGTGTCTGGCTCACGGACCAAAATTGGGAGTTGGTTCTACAGGAGAGGAGCCTGATAACTAAAGGATCTGCCTCCCATTCTACTTTTAGAGACTCTAGAAACCATCAGTAGACCTGCAGTCTGAGAGCGAAGTGCTCTGTTAGGAACATCTTAATTTAACAGGAAACCAGTGAAGGGAAGCTAAAATTGGAGAAATATGATCCCTCTTGTTGATTTTCATCAGAACTCTTGCTGCAGCATTTTGGATCAGCTGAAGGCTTAAAACTGCATTTTGTGGACCTCCTGATAGTAAAGAATTACAATAGTGCAGCCTTGAAGTAATAAATGCATGGACTAGTTTTTCAGTGTCACTCCTAGACAGAATGTTTTTTAATTTTGACAATATTCCGGAGGTGAAGAAAGGAAACGCTGGAAACCTGTTTAATATGGGATTTAAATTACATTTCTTGGTCAAAAAAAAATACCAAGGTTTTTTACTTTATTACCAGAGGCCAGTGTAATGCCATCCAGATTAAGTGATTCATTAAGAAGTTTTTTTTTGAGACTCTGGTCCAAATATTACAACTTCTGTCTTTGACTTTAAAAACAGGACATTTAAAGTCATCTAGGTTTTGATGCCATCATCAGGATGTATGGATAAACATACATCCTGATGTATGCAAGAAGTTTTGTTTTTAGTTCATCTGCCGTATTGATGCTTTTAACAAAGTGGAAACTCATCAAACTGCTTCAGGCAAAAAGCCTTGTTGCTTCTGATTGTCCTGCTGAGTACAAGCACGCCCTCGGCTGTAGTACTGACCAAGACACAATCCAGACCATTCTACTGATTGCAAACAACTGGCTAACATTTATTCTGTTTTTTCTTTAGCTGCTAGGCAGCTGGAGGCAGATGACTGCCTGTGTTATTTCCTTCTCTGTGTGGTGAAGCAAAAAAAAACATGCCTTTCTTATGCAATTAAGACAAAAGCACAGCTAGCTACATGTAACACTTGAAATATCAGGTATCTGAATTGGTTGTTTGAGGTGCTCTGTTCAACAGTCAAGCTGAAAATCTTTATTATATGTGATTTTTAAAGAAGCAACAAGTAAGAATTTTACTGCAAAATTAATGAAAATCATTCCCGTTTGTCAGTCTGGATGGAACTGACATTCCTTATAAACAACTGGTCCTCTCCATCAACAATTTCTTAGTCAACCTTTTCTCCTTTCAAAATTAGAGGTACAGTGCAGAACTACTTCGGTGCAGTATGTAGCCCATATTTACTTCCTGGTTCCTGAGCCGATCATATGAGAGTATCCCAGGGTTCCCTAAACAGAACGCAGCATTCTGTATTTTTTGTTGGCAAAGAGGCAGCAGCCTACAAACATGGAAGCTACCAAGAGAAGTGGACTAGAAATACACCTACCCTGGGTAAGTAAAAATTCAGTGGGGTTTCACAGCAGCAACAGACCATTGAGGAAACGGCAAATTAGGCTGTTGTCAGTGGCAGGCTGTTGTGTATTTGTTGTTCAGATTTGAAACACTAGGTATCATTATTACTTATTGCTCCTTTAATACTAATATCATCTTACAGTGGTGATACTATCCATTAGAAATCTTATCGGGTTAGTCATCAAAACCAGAAGCCATTCCATTCCTAATAGTTGTTGAGATGTAGTTTATGCTTCTGCCCTCAGAGTCTTCAGTCTATTTTGTAAGTAAAGAAAGATCTTGTAAGCTGTTTTAATTAGCTTAAAAATGTTATTTGACAAGTCAGTTGCTACAAAGTACATTTACTTGTAAGGGTCGTATTGACACTTTGATTAAAGTAGAAAGTCATGTATTTTCTTGGCTGTTGTACCACGTAGAGGAAGACTCCTGACTAGCTAATGCTGACAGTCTTGGTAACAAGCTAACAAAACCATTCAAACTATTCTGAAAATAAGAAACATCTGGCTAAAGTTACGTTACTGGCAGAGACAGATGACTACTTGTGTCGATTTTCTTCTGTATGTGCTGAGAACAAAACCATTTTCAAAAATTCCATCCTTGTGCAGTCATTAGGTCAAAAGAACAGCTAAATGTAATACTTGGTGCTCTCTTATGGTTAAAATATCTCAGTTTTACTGGACATCGGGTCAGCCGTTGTCAGTTTAACCATCCTTAAGTCAAGGTGAGTGAGTCGATTCTATAGATTTCCACGAGATTCTGAAATGTTAAGTCATTGTGGGTGATACTTGAGCACTGTTACTCAGTTTGGGATCAATTTGTGTATGCTCAAGTGTCAAATATGTAGAAAGGTCATAATTTGTCATTGAAATGAAAGCCGGATACGTATTAGTGTGATGGTGTATAGTTTTTTTTTTTTGCTTGGTTTATGCATGTGGCCTCACACTGCCTTCGTGTTATATTTGTAAAGCTGCTCTGATCAATAGACAGGTTCTCATCGGTTCATTTCACCACTACGCTCAGCTATACCGCTTTTGCTGAATGTCGGACAGTTTTGAAAGGCAACACAAATAAAAGCCATTTGTCACTGGCGGACCGCATTCCCTCCCTGTTCTCAGTTGCGCTCCCAACTACATACAATAACTCTCCAAGTGTTTACAGCAGCAGTTTAGGTGTGTGTGTGTGTGTGTCTGTGTGTGTGTGCCTCAAAGAGCTAGGTGAGTTGGTCTCATTTCGTTGCATCATTGTTCTTGCTGCACTCCTATTTACACTCTGCTTTTTTCTATTTTGTCCCTCTGCAGTGAAGCTGATAGGCTGTCATCAGCAGCAGGGAGCTAAACTGCTCCGAACTCACCCGAAAGAATATAGCTCCCTGCTGTACAGCACTTAAAGCCCGGTGCTTCATCAGAAACAAGGAGCTTTGGGTGTATCGGCCTGTTTGTGTTCATCTCATATCACAGCTCAATAGAACTGTGTGTCTGACTGGACTTAAACAAGCAGGGAACTAAGAAACGCCTGATAAGACCACATAGTATCTGTTGCCTTCTGGCAGACAACATTTAACTCTCCTTACACACAGGGTTCAGCTCCCTGATCCCTTTCAGCTCATTCCTGGCATCTAGTTCTGTAGTTCTAAGGCGTGGGTTTCCCAACAGAGCAGTCCTGTCCTTCACTCAGTTCAATTGTCACAGTGAGGCTTGTTACTTTTTGTAAGAATGTGGGAGGAAGCAATTTGGCCCTTTGAGCAATAAAAAAAAGATGGAATTACACCAAGTTCATAGCTTACAGCCATTAATATCAATCATTAAAGGCTCTCGGTTGAAGAACCCTCTGGTGTATCTGAGGAGCAGAGCAAAAAGCGGGCGAAAAGGTTCACTTTCCGTCGGACAGCAGCGCATGTTTTCATCAGGTGGAGGCATATTACAAGCAATTACCTCTGAGTTTTATTTCCATCAGGCGCTGATGGCTTTTTACGTCGACATCAATCAGAGTTTAAGACGTACTCACGCCTGGCACCACCTTCTCATAAGTTATCAAAAGCTTTTGACACACCTAAACCGAAAAGTTTTGGTGAAGAACTCGCTGCCATTTGCTAGCCTACAAGTGCTGTGAGATTTTTTTTTTTTTTTCAAATTCCATTTTAGATAAAACACAGTGCATCCACCATGCTGTGTCATTTTCCTCTTTAATCCCAGTATTCATAGGATATGAATAGGAGTTAATACTATGAATACAATATTGTTGTTTTATGTTTCTGTTTAACACCTAACCAGTATGGTGCCTATCTCCAGCTGTCAATGGGCGAGAGGCGGGGTACACCCTGATGCACACCATAATAAAGTAAAATCTAAAATCTGCCACAAATAAAACCTAAACGCAGTGTACTGAACAAGGTTGTGACATATAATTTCTGGATTTAGGATGATAATTTGACTGCTAATAATTTACTTTCAGTTTCAATACTATATAGTTTGATTTTACCCGGACAAAAATTTAATATAAACAAATAGATTTAACAGCAGTTGAATTAACTTTCTTGAAGTGGAGAACAATTGGGCTGAATTTGAATTGGACTTCAGTAGCAGTGATCACCCATGTGTAGGTGGGTTTTCTCCAGATACTTTGGTTTATTTTACCCGCAGTTTAAAACTATAATTGTTCCTAATCCATAGGGGTTCAATATGACATTGTTCCACCCTTTGCAGCTAGAACAGCTTCAACTCTTCTGGGACGGTTGTCCACATGGTTTAGGGGTGTGTTTATGGGAATCTTTGATCATTCTTCCTGAAGTATGTGAGGTCAGACACTGATGTTGGACGAGAAGGCCTGGCTCTCAGTCTCCAATCTAATTCATCCCAAAGGTGTTCTATCGGGTTGAGGTCAGGACTCGGTGCAGGCCAGTCAAGTCCATCCACACCAGACTCTGCAATCCATGTCCCATCCATGTCTTTATGGACCATGCTTTGTGCTCTGGTGCACAGTCATGCAGGAAAAGGAAGGGGCCAGCTCTAAACTGTTCCCACAAAGTTGGGAGCATGGAAATGTCCAAAATGTCTTGGTATGTTGAGGCATTCAGAGTTCCTTTTACTGGAACTAAGGGGCCAAGCCCAGCTCCTGAAAAACAGCCCCACACCATAATCCCCCCTCCACTAAATTTTACACTTGGCACACTGCAGTCAGACAAGTACGTTCTCCTGGAAACAGCCAAACCCAGACTTGTCCATCAGATTTCCAGGTGGAGAAGAGTGATTTGTCACTCCAGAGAACGCGTCTTCACTGCTCTGGAGTCCAGTAGCGGCATGCTTACCACCACTGCATCCGACGCTTTGCATTGCATTTGGTGATGTGTGGCTTGGATGCAGTTGCTCGACCATGGAAATCCATTCCATGAAGTCTGGAGGTGTGTGCAGAAAGTTGTTTTTCAGCATCTGCTGACCCTGCTCCGTACATTTATGTGGCCTACCACTTTGTGGCTGAGTTGCTGTTGTTCTCAAACACTTCCATTTTCTCATGACACGGCTGACAGTTGACTGTGGAATATTTAGGAGCGAGGAGATTTCACATCTGGATTTGTCTCACAGGTGGCATCCTATCACAGTTCCACGCTGGAATTCAATGAGCTCCTGAGGGCGACCCATTCTTTCACAAATGCTTGTAAAAACAGTCTGCATGCCTGGGTGCTTGATTTTAAACACCTGTGGCCATGGAAGTGATGTGAACACCTGATTCCAATAATTTGGATGGATGAGCAAATGCTTTTGGCTATATATATATATATATATATATATATATATATATATATATATATATATATATATATATATATATATATAATGTATATATATATATATATATATATGTATCTATACATATGTATCTATATATATATATGTATGTATGTATGTATGTATGTATAAACTTGGAGCTCTGGAATGCCCTGAAATTTTGCCCAGCTATTATGAAAATTGGCCATTTATTCCCTAGAGATTCATTTTACAGATCTTACATTTTTGTCGGCTAGAAGTAAATCTGTTCATTCCTTCTGTTGTGCTGATTAGAATCCATATACACTTTTCAAACGTGCCAAAATGGACAAATAGATGAAATCTGAGACTGTGTTCCAAAGTGGTGCCGCATTAAGTCCAATGCAGATTTCTACCTTTAATGGAATCAGGACCTTTTTACAGTTTTTGTGGGCTCAGAGATCTGGGTTAAAAAGCCTTTTACAGAAAATTACTTGAAATCACTGGTGGCTACGAAACCTCCCCCAGGCAAGCTTCATTTTCTTCCCCACTTTTTAGGGGTATGAAATGACCATAACTGCAAGAGCCGGATGTAGCAAAGGGACGTAATGACCGGTACCGGAAAAGTCGCATGTCCTTGTACATTTCTGGCAAAAATCTCAGACACTCATTTTGCCCAGAATATCTATCCTTCCCTGCTATCGGAAACACACACACGCGCAATCACAAGCCGAGTATGACTCATGTCCTGATTGTCACCGAGTACAGTGTTTAAAGCTGAGAAAGACCACACGCTCGGTGCTTAATGTTCACCTCCTGCTAATTATCAACCTTTCACTCTGCTTGTCGTTCTCTCTGCCCATGCTGTCTCTTTCAACCACTTTACATCCCACTCCTTTTTTTTTCTCTCTCTCTCTCTCCCTCTCTCTCCGTTCCGTTTTCTCAGGCTCGCTCCTAAATGTCTGCAATTATTGTGTCAGCAGCTTCCTAGTTCATCTTTTAGCCACCACTACCCCACACCACCCCTTTCCCCTCCACAGATGGCTCCTGCAGACTTTCACAGCGGAATGTAATAACTCGTTTTTTTGGAATTCGCTGTCAAAACTTACAGATTTGCCCACGTGCCTTTATTGTTGCCATCCAGGCTAAGGCGCCGACGACTGATGGCTCCCGTTCAATGCTGAGTCTATTCTGAAGCATTGAAGGTGGTCCTTAATCTACTCCTCAGAAGAATTTTCTGAAAGCTTTAAATAGAAGGATTTGATCTGAAAATCACTCTTTGCTGACATTTCAGATTTCCTGGATTGCATTAACTTTGTATAATCTAGAAATCCTGGCACACAGTTAATACAGAACTTTAAAAAACGCGTGGCCTAATAACTCTCTGGTATGCCTCTAATGTTTCGTCACCACAAAAGGCAGTTTCTTTCTTTTATGTTTTACTTGTATTTCCACCAGAGTGGCTCGTCTTGGATTTATTTGAGGAAACACGACACGGAAAAAAAAAAATCCAGCCCTCTAAAGGTCATCATTTATATTCATTATACAATAGCCCACATGAATATGTAATTGTGATTTGCTCAAGGGCTGTTGATTAATTTCACATAACAGCACTTCTACATACAGTGAGTCCTTGTCCTGTTCTATTTAATCTTACTGGAATGTTTTCAGGAAGAATTTTTGTCAAGTGGCAAGGCATAAATTTGACATAACCACATCTGAATTTTCCAACTGATAAAAGAATTATCGTTCTTTGGTAACCCAACGTTTTAGTCAGTTGCTGCTTCTTTGTACAAATTGACATTTTTGGGTATGTTATGCCATTTGAAATTTTGCCATATTTTAGCTTCTAACACTCCCTGGATTAGTAACTCTACAGCATTTATTAAAGCTTTATTTTAAAGCGTCCCTTTGCACACTGGCTGCTTTTTCATTCATTTCTGCTCCTGCCCTTGTAGACCCAGACAGCATATGTTGTGCAAGGTCTTCCCAAAAGGTTAGAGAGGATGAGTGGAGAGATCGTGCCGAATTCTTAACTTTGGCTTTCTTCTTGTTTGTTCTAAAACAGTTTGCTGTGTTACACCCTTGTTTGCATTTTCTATAGATTCAAGTGAAGACGTGAGATCAAATTGTGTCTTTTTGACAAATTTCCTATTACAAAGTGCCAAAAGTGCTGATGTAAAATCAATACTTTGCAAACTTGTCTGTGTTGATAAAGACACTGCTTCTGTTAGGTTTAAACCATTTGATCACAGAATGATTGAGCGATTACAGTAATGTGGCTAACAACAAAACATAAAAAAAAACATTCATGTGAAAATAGCCATGCATTGGACTGAATGTGATTAAAGAAGCAGCTATGGTCTAAAGTAAAAGCAAACATAAAAGCAGTGCCCACGTTCTTACCTTTTAGCATGTCTGAAAATGTTTCATACAAGAGTGTATACGATATTGAAAAAACAAAATCCTATCACGTTTATGAAATATCAATGTACGATCTGCTTCTGTGTCAAGAACAAGTTACTGATTTCATGTCTTGCACTGTTTCCTATCCATATTTATGTATCGCAGAACCCACTGGGGATAGAAGCTTAATGCTCTGTACGCAAGCTATGAATACTCCCATGGAATCAAGCAACTATTAGCCAAATAAATCAGAAAATAGATCGGACTGCTTAGACAAGGAAATCTTCACATGTGCAGACAAAGCTTCTGCATACCGCATCATTAAATTATTTTTTTTCTGGTTATTCCTGCTTCTTATTTAGCACTAAGAAACACATGGGAGGTACGCCACAGTGTAATGTTGGTATTCCACATTGTGAGAAAGCACAAGATATTGCGAGAAACTTTGAAAGTCTTTCAACCTTTACTGAGAAAAGCTAACTGAGTCAGTGGCAGAACAGTAATATTTCTGTTCCCTGGAAGCAAATTGAACCACAGTGTAAATGTGGCTGTCATACCCGCTGCTCAAACAGCAGTAATGTTGCAAATGCAGCCAGGTGACAGCTCTGCACCTAATTTTCAGGCAACCTCTCACTTGTGCTCTCAAAGTTTCGACACCTCGCTTGCTCTCTGAAGTTCCCCCTTCTCGCGCACACAAAGTAGGACACCGATGCCATTTAGATTAGTCTCCCAAGTGACCGATGCTGACATGAATTTGCTGCGTGACAGGGGACCCAATTACAGAGGAGGGCCGAGCATCCACGGGGCCCTCCGTTTCAAATCATCTCCCTAGTGTCAAGCTGGGACTAAGAAAATCTGTAATCGTGGATGTGTTTGTGTTAGTGTGACTGGTAGTGTGTGTCAGTGACTGTGAGTGGGTCCACATGTTCGACGGTAAGGATGGATAAATACTAGGGTCAAGCACATAATTACATCATCGAAGGTAATACAAACTGACTCTTGTCAGTCTGAAGATGCAAGCTGAAAAGCTCACACACACGCACACACACGCACACATATGCATGTTTCTATCTTTGTGACCAAAATGTTGGTCACCCAAAGCTTCATATTAGACTAAAAAAAAACCTCTTGGTCTAAACATAGTAACTTCAAAGCCCATTTTGGCATTTAAAACCCTTTAAACTTGTGAGGTTCTGAAATTGGTATTCATAAACGCAATTAGAAATTCTTATGAAAATTGAACCTTCATATATCATTACTCATCCACATAGATCCAGGCTCATTCCTATACTCGCAGCGACTGTTGAGGACTATTTTATAGACGTGGTTATTGTCTCACAAAATCTTACAAGATAAACAAAGATCTTTCCTGCCATTTTAAATCTGTTATACAAAAGTAAAACTCTTGAAAGGAACTAACCAGGGACCAGGGTTTAGGCATTTAAGACAGAAAAGGTTCATCCAGCTGGCAAAATGGGATATTCCTAAGCAGAGTCTCAATGCATGGTTTCTAAGACATTACAGCTTAAGAAACATACTGCCTCAAATCGCGTGCATGGGGAGAACATGGATAGTACAAGGCATGTTTATTTGGATTTATTTAAAGAGATTTATTTAGAAACATACCAGATGGTAGTAGGCTGATTTATTAGACTTAATAGAGCTTTTCGTGAATGACATCGCGTTTGCTCAGAGACAACTCAAATTGCCCAGACGTTCAGACAAGCATTGTACAAACTAGAATGGCAATATGTGCAATGCCAGTAATTTTGGAAGATGACAATATCCTGGGAGCTTTAGTTCATCATGCTTCCCTTGAGAAACACAGAGTAGAACAGCCAAAATGTTGGTTGAAATGTAGACGCCTCAAAGTGAGTGGAAAGAGAGCAGTATTAGTAGAAACGTGGGAAAGGCTGTTCTCTCCTCTTGCACAATGGATCAAATGTGAAGAAGAAACCTGCTGAATCTGCATAGTTACAGCTAATACAAAGAAAAGAATATATGCTTATTATTTTTCAAATTATATTAGGGCTCATCGCAAAAATAATACACCTAAAAACTGCTTCTTTTCAGAACAGATCTCTTCACTATTTCACTTTTTCAAGTAAACTATATAAGCTTTACAGCTCAACGTTTGTCCAAATCTAAAATGGCTGCGGCGCATGCACACTGTGCTGTTCTACAGCAATTTGATGTAATTCGCGAAACGCCCTATTTAGGTTTGAGTCCACTTCTAAACTAGCTCGCTGCTGAGCTCCTACCTTAGGTTTCCAGGACAACATGCAAAGATTTCTGTATTTTCTGTAATAAACTGGAGGAAATTCTGGCCCATCCACTTAGTATGGACACACTGGAATCTGGTGATGCAATAAGATAAATCTGAGTGTCATCAGCATATTGTAAAAGATGTTGTAATACCCTACAATCTAAGCTGGAAGGAGAATTTAGAGTCTGAAATATGAAGCTCAGATGCAACTATCTGAGCTACAGTTAGGTCAAAATCATTCATACCCTTTTAGATATGAAATTATTTTCATTTAACCAAGACATTTGATTCTGATAGGAACTAAGACAGGCACCTCACAAAAGAAAATAAAACAATGTTAAATTATTAATATGCCATTGTTGGGCAGTATAATTAATCTGTATTTATTTGCATTACAATAAAAAGGCAAAAATCTATGTAGACATTACACCAATCAAACCCTTTGTGTAATTGCTGATCCACTTTTTGTTTGTTTCGTAGATATTCTATCGTTGGTGATAAATTGAATCAGACTGATCATTAGCTTCCCTCACAGGTTCTCTGTCAGATTCAAGGCAGGACTCTGGCTGGGCACTCCAAAACTTTATTACTATCACTCAGACAAAAAATGTTGGTAAAGTTAAAGGTAAAGATTACCTTAAACCTAAATCTGACAGCAATATGAATAATTGGGGGCTTAAGTGCATGTGGCAAAAGTGCTTGTTATTGCCAGTCCATGTATGTTCAGATTTGTTTTTCCTCAACTGAACAAAAAAATTATATTTTTTTACAGCATATAAATCAACTTTGTTTTATACAAACAATTTTCTCCTATGTCAACCTTTTATTCGGGGGAACAATCATGGAAACATTTTCTTTTGACATAATTTATAAGCTATAGCCCCACTTTTCTTATTAACTTATCAGATGATCACCATAGAACATTTTGGACTGACCCTAAGGAATTTAGTTTAACCATATGATCCTTTCCTAATGTCTGTATTTCTCCATGTCTTTCCTCTGGTCGACTTCTGTCTTGACTAAATCCAGCTCAGCAGATTGATCAGCAGGCCTTAAAAAAAGACATACCACTTCCTGTGGTGGCATAATCGATTGTAATCAATCCTCCTCAGCAATCACTGTGGTGCATTCTGCGGATCAGGATTTAGACTGCATTGTGTTCGGGTAAATTGAATATGTGTCGTGACCGTTTCTGTCCATGCATCTTTGTTTATGCATGCTTGCTTTTGTGCAGCACTGTTTGCATTTCTCCTTTTTTTTTTTTCTTCTTTTACCCTCTTTTGCTCTGCACTGTGCCTGACCGCATTAGCAGCTGTGCCGTCTCTGTTTTATCCTGGGCTATTTTCAAACCTTGTTCACTTCACCGGGCACCTTCTCCTCTGCCCCACTTCTTGAAATGCCTATGCGGCAACGTGAACCCCACGCGGAGGCATGCACCATTTGTTTTCCCTCTCGAGTGCCCTTGCTTTGGTGAATCGGACCCCCCTTCTCGCTGAAATGTCTGCCGCGATAGAAATGTCTCCCATCAGCGGGGTAATGCTTTTGAAAGGCCTTGCGTGTGTATTAGAGGGCGGGCTCGGTGAACACACTGGGATGTCATGTGTAACGTCCTAGCATGAGACAGAGCACTTGCCGAGTGCCGGCGAATCCTCTCCTGCCTTTCTTTTTTTTTCTCTCGCTGATCGCAGAGCTGATTCACCTGAACCAGGATGGATGTTTGTTTCAAATGAGTGTTTTACAGAGACAGCACTGCCGATGACTTTGCTCGGTATGTTAATGACGACGATGGCGGTGGTCTCTTTGAAATTGGTAGCATCATGAATATGAGACTTGCCTTAGGCCTTTGCGAGCTCATTCCTCTTTCTCTGTTCTGCATACATGTGCATAAGAGGGCTGTGTACGCTTTTCCTTACTAATTGCAAATCTGTCATATTAACCTCCAATACTCCTACTACACTGTCACAAGCATCTGCTTCCCACCCTGTCTTTTTTTTTTTTCTCCACCCTCTTAAATTTCACTGGCACAGTACATGCAAGAGCTTTCAAACGACTTGAACCTTTTTTGCATGTTGTAACATTACAGCTACGAACTGGAATATATTCTTCTGGAATGTCAGGTCATAGACCAGCATGACGTGGCTCGATTCCTTAGGAAAAGGAAGATGATAGATGTTTTTCTTAGTTGCTTTTTGATAGAGTGTCAATGGTGTTGTCATGCTGAGTCAGTTTTCTATAGATCAAATTTTCATACTTCTTTGCAAAATAACCAAAGCTCAGCCAGACGGAGGAGAGCTGAGCTCTTTTGGGCGTTTTTGCTCTGTCGGATGATGAACCTCCACTCAGAATTTGAGTCTTTGCAGCCTCTAATTAGTTTTCTTACAGGATTCTCCTGTATTAGCCTCCGTCCATCTTGCCATCTACTCAAACCATCTTCTCTGTCCCTGAGAAGCTACCTCAAAGCATGACATGCCCACCAACATGTATTCGCCATGGGAGAGGTGTGTTCAGCGTTTTCTCAGCAACTAATAGCTGTTAACAGATTCTCCCAACTGGGCTGTGCATCTCTCCAGCTCCTGCAGGACTACCACGGGCCTCTAGGCTGCTTCACTGATTAGTATGATCCATGCTAGGTCTGTCAGTTAGAGGCAAAGGGTGGCACCTTCATTTCTTGAGGGTCGATGTGCATGTTTTAGATGTGTCCCTCCTGCACTTGCTATTCATCATATTATCTCCTTCGCCTCTCACTGTGCTCTGCATGAGGATGTTAATGACTCGGTCAATTAACTTCAAAGTGTTTAAGCAAGGAAACATAAAAAAAAAAACTTGTACAATGGTGCCCCTCAAGAAAGGAAGTTGCCTACCTCCTACAGACATTAACAGTATGGTCAAGATAATGTTTTTTACTAGTCAAGCAACCAATTGTAACTCTAGATTAGGGGTCACCTACATGGTGCCCGTAGGTACCAGGTAGCCCTTGAGCCTGTTCTGAAAATGCCACAACCATCCAGTGAGCTGCATCTAATGTCATTTTACTTTGTAGCTCTTCCTTTTTAATCGCACTTGCATTTGAATAGATTTAAAAATTACATTATCTAGATGAATCATTAAGTGTGTTTATTTTACATTGAGTTAAAAGGAACAAACATTTCATCCTGAACGCACCTTCTTCACGGTGGAATACTTTGGCTGCAACATCATGGTCCCTCGTTAACTGGAGCAGCTCATCTTTATTTTATGTGCATGGCCATGTGTTGATAGATATGTTATATGCTTACATTTTGGGATGCTGTTATGTTGTCTTTGCAACTTGCTTGCAAATGGTTGCATTGGATTTTATTTAGGAGTATCAAAATAAACGGAACAGACTAAGACTTTTATTTCCACAAAAAGCCATGTATTTTTATTCAGCTTTGCTATTATGCACCTTGTGTTGCTCTATGAAATAAAGAGGTATACAATTTTGGGGTTTTTTTGCAAGTAGAGTCAGCATTCACTGTGTTGAACAACAGAAGAAATGACTGTTCAGAATTACTCCAAATGAACAAATATCAATTAAAACAGAGAACACAAAGGTAGGTGTGTGTCTGAGCCGCCAGGTTCAGACGGCGCTGTCCTGAAAAGCCGACCTCTGATCCGACGTCGAATGTGAGTCTTTAACAAGAGAGCGGTCCACAGCCTGGTTTTGACCCTTACACCTGCAGGGCGGTCACCTCAGGGACCCCCGCGAGAGGTAGGCAGCTTCTACAGTGATCTATTGCCTCGGTGCATGGCTCAGCATCAAGGGAAGGAGGGAGGTCAGGGCTTAAAAGGGAGAGCAGGTCCTCTTTTAGTGAGAGGAACAAAAAAGGGAGCCAGAGAAAGAGAGAGAGAAGGCAGGATGAGTGTGTCAAAATTAGTCTGGCTCACCTGGAGAAAACAGCAGCATGTTTTGCTAATGCGTTGCTCATTTGAAGCCCCGGGAGGGGGAGGAGGGGGGGGGGGGGGGCGCTAATAAAGCTGAAGGAACTGGAGAAGACTTCTTACTGACCAAATAGGAGATAGGGGTTCTTTAAATTGACTTCCTAAAAGCTATTTGGTTGAGTTACGATACTTTCTTTTAAATTTCAGATGAACTCCTTAATACAGACCTGAGTTGCGTTTCACATCTTAAAAAAAAAAAAAACATGCATCCACTATTCCACTCTTAAACACTTATACATTGGAGCTTTTCTCTAATTAATCTCCAAATTAATCTTGGTTCAGATCCCCACATGCTTATATTTTAGAAGGAAAGAAACCGTCCCAGAATCATGACTGGCTTAATGTTCCACTTAAAACACGAGCCGTCAAACCTAAGACGAGATAATTATTCAATGACCTGGAGGGGAAAGCCATCCGTAATCCTATCTAGGGCCATGCATCACTTTATGCTGCCTTTGTGGTAGTGCCGGTCTGTTTAACTTGGTCTAATTCTTCAGAGATGCAAAGTGAAAGTGATTAGGTTTCCCTCGAGACATTGTTTTTTTTTTTTTTTTCCCCCCCGTCTCTCGTTTGCAAAGATTCGAGCCCTCCAGCTTTCTCTGCATGTTTTTTTTTTTTTTTTTTTTTTTTTTTAACATTGACATCTCTCTGCATGCTCTGGCGCCCTCCGAATCTGAGAAAGAATAAATGATAAGGTGGTGATTTTATCACTTTATCCAGGTTTTAAATCACTGTTTGTTATAGGCGTCGACACGCGCTTGCTAATTATCACGCGCTATGTATCGTGTGTTAGAAGTGTATTCTGCTTTTGCACGCGTGCTCCATAATTACTCACTAATAAAATTCAATGCAAATGTTGGTCCGTTACCTGTTTGTGTATGTGGCCAAGCGTTTCCGTAAATCCATGGCGGGAGATCGATGTTTTATCACCTCTGTATCATTATCTCTCTGCTGTAAGTAAGCTGATGCATGTTTGGGGGTGATATTGCTTGTCAGTGTTCCATTGATTTGTTCAGCTCAGGCTCCGGAGGAGAAGGATCCAGGATGGCAGCTATTAGCAATGATTCCTCTCATTTAATAATGACAGAAAGCCCAAAAGAAGACCTGGTGCCATAATGACGATGATATACAACCAGCTGGGGGGCAGAGCGTGATCAGACAATAGGAATGATGCAATCAGGGCTGATGAGGTACCCTGAAATGTGTCAAAAGTCAGACTTAATGGCCTTATAATTCTTCTAAAGCTTAGTTTTGTACATCCTTTTAGGAGTGAGGAAAGCAGAGAAGAGTTATATATCCAGTTCAAAGTGTAAGTGGTTGGGTTTTTCAAATCATTTTTTATATTGGGAAAAAGTCCAGTATGTGTCCTCTATCTTGTCCACTTTAGCACACTAAAACTCAGCAGAAGATTTGTGTTCCAGAATAGATCATTTCCATTCCTGATGAAAGAGTATGTGGGGGGGGGGGGGGGGGGGGGTCTCCTGAGGCTGCAGTCATAGCAACTTAACTCACAAAACTTTGCACACGCAGCAGCAAAGACTTTTTATTTTTAAGCAGAGATGCTAAGACAACGCTGTTTGCCATAAAGCTCTTATAGAAGAGGCCAGATGGGAAAAGATTATGCACCTCAATCTTATCCACACTTTCAGTGGAAATATTTATATACAAGCCAGGGTCACTGCTGCATAATGGCTGAATGCTACAGGAAGTTAGAAAAGTAGCTGTTTAAACACTTTTCTTAAGCAATGATGGCTAGTTATTTTAGTCTACTCATCATTTGTCAGACGTTGATTTCATTTGACAGATTATTAGTCACAATTTCTCCTCAAAATCATTTTCTAAAGGTAGAAGGTAGTCTATCTGTCCAAGCGTTGTTCCTAAATACTTGATTGACCAGAAGAGATCAGGTCTGTTGGCGCTGGTAGAAGATTGGCTCTCAGGGCTGCCGTCGTAGCAAATGAACTCCACTGAAACAAAACCGCATGCAAAGCAGCAAAATGTTTTCTCTCTTTCTTGCCATGTTTACTTTTAACTGCAGAGACATCGACACAAATCTGGTTTGCTGCGGTCTCATTACATTGTAGGCTGGATGGTAAAAGATAATCAAGCTTGATACAAATATCCAGAGGGTGGATACCACAGGAAGCGTGAAAAAGTAAAAGCCGCAACATCCTCTGCCAGAAGCAAGAAATTTGTCCTCGCTTCCTAAGCAAGCGAAGTCATTTAGTTCTCGCAGTCCTGCTTTTGGGATTTTTCGCTGCTGGTTCCCACCTCAACGTCTGAACAGAACTTTTTCCGAACATGCTAGGTACCTACCTGTACGTTGCTGCTCCCATACCTTCATCTCGCTGCCTGTCCTGTGCTCGCGTTCGGCTCCGTCTCTGCCCCTCACCATCCATCCATCTTCAGCGATTACAAATAACAACAAGGTTGATTTTATCATCCTCTCTTCCAGCCGTATCTGCCATTGTTGGGTCATCTGTATAATTTCCACAGTCTTTCTTTCTGTTCTCAGAATTTTTGTAGCAAAATCAAAACTCCCTTCAGCATTGCTGTAATTGTTGAGGCATTTCATGTCATTGCCTTATTGGGGAGGGGGGTGATTATTTTAGTGAGTCTGTTCAGTAGTTTTCAAAACTGTAATTGGTATTGCTTTAGTTTTAGGGGCTTATAGATTCTTATTTTTTTTCATACATAGAACAATTCCCTTCGGTGTTGCTGCTGGCCTCTTGGCAGCCTCCATGCCCTGTTTCAGTGTTGTCTTTTTATCAATTTTAGAGAAAGGCCAGGTTTTTTATGTCACTGCTGATCCATATTTCCTTCTGTTACTGGTAACTGCCTTTCCTGTGCGATGGCATGCACCATATAATGCCAAGGATTCTTTGTCACCTATCTGTAAACGCTGGCTTTTTCTAAAGGATGCAAATGAGTATATTTGAGCAAGATTCTGCAAGTAGGGCTCCAGTTTAACTTAATTTCAGATTAATCGATATTTAGAGCCTCACTTTTTAGAGCCACTGTCTGTAGGAGGTATTACGTTTTCAAAACGGTTGTTATGAGTGTGTTTTACAGATCATTTTTATTTGTAAAATTCAGATACCTGTCCAGTCTGTGTTCCTACACACTTCCTTTAGCGTAACAAAACGTGCGGCAGGATTTGTGTGACATAATAGATCCTATTTATTAGCTTTGGAAGCAGGGCAGCTTCTTGGGCTGCAGTCATTGCATAGATGCTAAAAAAATGTTGACAGGAAGACTGTTCAGGAGGAAGGCAGATTAAAAAAAAAGATAGTCAATGACATTTTGACTAAATATAGCTGTTTACTTACAAGCCAGAGATGGCCCTGCTGCACAGCTGGGTGCCATGGGTAGTTAGAAAAGTACCAGTTTAAAACTTACATGAATGGTTCATGTTTATGTATCTATTTGTCCCATGTGGCTACCATATCATTAAATAATTACTGTAGGGATTAATCACTGACAGATGTATACAGAAAGAATCCTTACATTTCTTTGAAGAATACCACACTCGGTATTTCAAGGGTGAGAGTTAGCTTTTAAGTTCCTGCACAAAGCACAAGATTGACATTGCAATTACACACCCCTGCAATCATGTAGAAATAACCTCCTCAGCCGAGGTGTTTAGGCCTTCTACCTTGTAAACTGGTGGATCCCTCATCTTCCCCCCGCCGATTTGTTTGTCTTCTGACATTTTCAGCAGGTTAGCTTGATTTGGCAATGAGCGACTGACAGCCTATCCTTCAGATTTCTAGATAGCGCCTCGCAAAGGCTTCCCGCGTTTCAATAATCGCTTATTATTTCATTCCCGACTATGGCAACCGGAGCTAAAAATACACTCCCGGTTGATGGTGTAAGTCGCCCTTCCAATGCAGTCACTCTGTGAATAGCATGAAAAAAGTGATGATTTAGTATCTCCTTTGGCAGTGCTGCAACCTAAGCTTCTCTAA